>NC_134524.1:12860035-13160035 GCF_027942865.1 Odontesthes bonariensis | reverse complement strand
TTAAATGTCATGTTTTCTTCGGAGTAAACAATCTGTTTTTTCTGTTGTCATGTAAATGTGCTCTGGCAGAAGGGCTCAGAATGGGGGGTTGTATGCACAATAAAGTGCACTCATGTCAAATGTTGCCTGCTGGTGCACCCAAAGTGGACTTCCTGTATTTCTGTGCTATACTTGCCAAAAAGTCAACATGAATCAAGCATTCGTGTGCTTTTAAAGCTTTTTCTCAATGCCCCGTACTGGATAAATTGAGTCTTTTTGTTTCAAATTTGTTTCTTAAACCTACGCAGTAGCATGCACAGTGTGCCAGCAGTTCTTAGTAATCTGGAACCGTTTATTGTCATTTTAGTCGTTTGGCTCATTCTTTTTCTAATTATCCCCCACTGGATGTGTGTCCCTTGACTTTGGTGTACTAGTTAGACTCAGCAAGAGAAACCCTAGCACTCTAAACATTCGCCATACATGCATTTTATATTTTCTCTGTCATGTGATGGGTTCCACTCGGCCATTTAGAATGAGTAGCTGATCAGTTTAAGGGGGTGCAACTTCTGCACGAGAAAACTCGAATCTTCCTGCATATCGCACATGCATGCGTCCTCACTAAGTTGGAGTTAGTGCAGTAGTCTACTTTCATTAGCTGCTTTAACATTTGGTAATTATACCTTATTACACTGTAACAAAGACACAAATCCCTCTTAAACGTTTAGCTGTGGATCTACAGCTGAACTGGAAATGGCTGGGGACTGTGTGGATTAGAAATGATGCGTTGTTGAGCTTCTTTCCCGCCCTTGATTCTACAGTACATTTCCCTTCACTTAATGCAATGTGTACTTTTTTGTCTCACTGAGGTTGTTGGTTTTTATTCTTGCCTGAGTCTAGATTATTCCTCTATTTATCGGTTTCCTCCTTTAAATATTTTATGTCTATCCTCAGGATAGCCATCGCGCTGGCTTTTCAGCAGTGCTCTCTGAAAGTTTGTTATTCACATTTTACAAGTGATCATAAATGTAAAATCTTAAGTATTTCAACTTTAATCTTAAAATCTACAAATTATAATATGTCAGCTAATATTTACACAAACAGTAAGGTTGCAAAACAAATTGTATTTTTTAAGAAATTGGGTAAAAGGATAAAATGCCAATATTGGATGTCACACTTAATATCCTCAAATATACAAAAAGAAAAATGTGAGAACTAACCTTTGGTCTTACGACGAGCTTCAGAGGATCCAGAAGATGCAACTTCCTGAAGAAGGGGAAATGGTGACAATCAGGGAACAGAGCTAAAATGTTTTTGTTTTTTTTAATATATTATGAAAAAAAAAAAATCAAAACATAGTTGAGATGTCAATACACATGACAAAAAAGAAATAGTGAGTTTATTTGTTCTGTCACAGGAGTATTACAGAACGGGGACAGGCAATAAAAGCTATTCTTTCAATCTTCTAAGTTGTTTCAATGTATATATAGTATAAATGCAGTAATGTTGAACAGTGTACAGGAGACTTTGCATAATAGTAAAATGTATTTCATAATTAGTTTTCAGACATGTAAATAAACAGCACCCATCCAATTGAATGGCCCGGATGAAATACGGTTACCTCCAACTTTCTAATAAAAGTTTGAAGTGACAGAATGTCTTCCTCCTCTGGCATCCCAGTTACGCTGTGAGCCAGCCTGCTACTTCTCACTCACTTGAGCCCAAAGCACACACTTTTACACGGCTAGATCCTGTTCTTGTGGGGCAACATACGTCCTCCTTACTTCTGCCGACAGTGCAAACGTTTTAAAAGCCTGTTTGAGTCGCTCGTTTTGTTTTATCCCCACCAATGGCTTTTAACAGTTTAATTTTGTCTGGTTTACAGTTTATTGGCCATGTGATACATAATGTAATTTTTTTTTTCCTACTGCTGGACTCTGTTCCATTTATAGGTTTAGCCACAAATGTGAGATTAGCTTTAGGGTCAGAAAGACAGAACACCTCACCCTCTTTACATTAAACATTAAGATCTGACTTTGAGTGAAATATTAAAAAACTGAGCAGGAATGCGTTCACAGCTGCAGTAGCCTGATCTTCTCTTCTCAAGGTGTAGAGTGAGTTAGGTGCTTATTTGGGTAATGAAACAGATGGACAACACAGATTGCTGACATTAGCCTGCTCTTGATCTAGATCATGATTCCTCATCAGGCTAATAATTTTTCACTGGAGTTCATCTTGTTTTTTGGAGGGGATAGAGGACAATCTGTGCAGCCCTGGCTGCTTTAACACTTGACCGCATGGAAAGATGGCATCATGGAGAGTGTTGAAATGAAAACATTAGGGGTTTCTTGCAAATGCTGCAATAAATAAATGAATCTCAAGAAATTTAGTGTCCATGCACACAACTTTAGAGTTTATTTATCATGTAGACTTTTCCATATTTAGAGATAAATATGACGGAAACATCAAATTACAAATAATCAAAAAATAATCCAGTGTTTTCAAATTCGTGGGAAATGCATATGGACCTTTTAGAATAAGCAGTTAAAACTTTTTTTTTTAAGTCTAATATAGTGTCAGGTGTCATTGTTCTTGATATCAAGAAAATTATCTGTAAACTTTGATCCAACATATCCTCAGCGAATGCATCAGATTATGTACAAATGAGATTCAAGACCTTTGTTTCCATTCTCAGGAGGGCAATTGACCAACAAAGATCACATATGTTTGCAAGATTGGAAAGGAACCAGGAGTAACTTTAAAGATTTTGGAAGGAAACAACATTATTTTCAAAGAAAGGAAAACATTTCATTCTAGACAAATAACCTTATGTCATCTGAGAAGCATGTTGGTGATAGTGTCATGGGTTGGGCTTTTTATGTTGCATTTGGGCCATGACAACTAATTATATCTTAATTAAGCCAGCACATTTCAAAGTAAATGTAAGGATATCTGTCCCCGCAACTAAATGGAAAGGGAGTTATGCAGTGTGACACTTAGCCCAAGTAGACAATTGAATTACCAATGAACGATTAAAGAAGAATGCCCTTAATATATGATTGGGCTAAAAGTAATCAATGTCTAATAGAAATCTTAATTTTTTTTTGCGACACAGGTTGCTCACACAAGTCACACAAAGGTCAACATACTTTTACCTCAAGGATTTTTGTAATACTGGACAATTTCCATCAAACAAATGAAAAGTACAATTCATTTTCTTGTATAATTCCAATTTGGCTCCTCCAAATTCTTGAAGAGCATTTAATATTGAGAGGAATAGCCACTTATATTCAAACATAGAGAAAACATGGTGATATCTTACCTTTGAATCAAGTCCAATTGGAGTGCTACCTGGAACTTGTACTTAGTAGAGATGGTGCTCTTTGGTGACAGGCTTTGTTAATTCCAAAAGTTGTAGAATACAAATGCACCCATCTTCTTAGTAGTTAAAATGCCTTTATTTTATGGGCAAAACATGATTAAAACACTTCGACGCGTTTCGGCATGAAGCCTTCGTCAGGAAGTGAACAGTTTCTTGTGTGGCAAAACTGAATTAAAAGACATCCATTCCATTAGTGTTCTCAGGTGTGTTAGATTCGGTTCTTTTAGTAGGAGGCTCAAGAACGGACCGAAGTAATTCAAGTGAAAATGAAGTGTTTATTGGTAGTCACACATCAAAGCATATCAGCGCTGGGCTCAGTGGAACAGAGCTCCCGCAGGAAGTCTGTCAGACTGGCCATGATTTCCGGTTATCATGTTTATTTATAGTGTCATAGGTTGGACTCACATTCGACCGAGTATGATTGGACATGAGTAGGTTCAACATGCTTCGTCATATTCTCTGGATCAGCCCAAAACAATGTGTGTGTGTGAATCTGCCCTTGCTTTCCCAGGCTTTCCTAATTGTTTTGTCTTTCTACTCCTGGATCACTTTAGGTCATATGGAAAAGTACTGAGCCCTATTTCATTCATAATGTCTAAGAACAAAGCCAATTTTAACAGGTGTGTGGATGGGACCAATTAGCCAATGGAAAACCACTTAACAAAGGTTATCCACAAAAAACAGAAAAACAAACAGAGATATCAATGGTGGTCAGCAGGGGGCCTCATTCTGCAGTCTCTACAAATATAACAAAGTATTAGATAACATCAAAAAACAGACATGTAATACACATCTAAAAATAAACATTTGTGCTTACAGAAAATGACAATATTCCAAATCATCATTTAAACCCGGATATAAAGTAGCTTTTAATTTGAAGATCCAGTAGCTCTCTCGCTGGTTTAATTGTTTTAATCTATCGCCAGTAAAGGTAATATCTTACCTTTACTCAATTTATAGACTCACTGAGTCCAATTGTTGCTCTCTCAGTTCACTAGTATTGCACTCCAATTCTTTAGGTTGTGATTATTAATGTTATTACTGGGCTTTTTATCTTCTGAGTGAATTTTGTTATCAAAGTTGCTTCAATTGGTCACGTTCTCGTGATACTTCCTACGTTTAATAACTCGGATCCTGAGCATAACACACGGCATAGTCTTAAAATATTTATAAATACGCCATCAGGCCTGACATATTGGCCTGCTCTGTGCCACCCATCTGTTCACAGCTGGGCACAGTGGAGGCAGCCAGTACAGACCATAGTCGATGCCACAGGGATTGTGGCTGGTAAGAGAGGGACATCCACACAGCCTCCCCATCTACAGAAATAAAATGGAAAGCAGATCAGTGTTTCTGCTCTGAATTTCTTTTCATGACCTAGTAGGAGATGAATGGCTTCATTTTCTTTTGCCTTCGGTAAAAGTGGCATCTTGTCCACTCATTGCCCCTCTTACCAACCGATGTTGGGTAGACTGAGGAGAGATGCTCTGGTGGCATGCCAGGGATTGCTTTTTGGGATGTCAACAGAGAGACACATGAGCAAAGAAAGCAACATAGAGGCTTGCAGGCAAATTGTATTTGAGTAATGACTCACACTGTTGCAACAGAAGGAGACATAAAATGAGCACCTGGGACTTTAGCAAGCTGTAGAAAACTACAAAGGAACACAGTAGTCAAAACAAGGCTGGAATATGTTTGTATCATGCTTTTGGATACATTTTATATGTTTCTGTGTCACATGCTGCAATAATCATTCAAAATATGCTATAGCTTATTCAAACGCTTGTTTTTTTTTTGTTTGTTTTTTTCTTGTTTTGTGAAAGCGTAATTTTAACTGAGAACAGATAGTTTTTGTTTTACATCACAAACATCCACAGGAAATACTTGTTTTATAAGAGAAACCAAAGCTCACTTCATCAAATCTGCAGTTTGGAAGACTTTGTGTGTTGGCTGAAGCATTTCAGTGGAATCGCCATCCCTTGCAGACAACTATGCAAGAGAACAATGGGCCTCATGCAACAACCGTTTGTACGCACAGATTTGTTCTTAAAATCGTGCGTATGAGTGATTTAAGAGAATTTGCGCATTCACCAATCTTTTCGTATTTTACGTTTTCTTTCAGGTATGAACAGAATTTACAAGTGATCCAGACCTGTCGTAGGAGTTTGGTAAAATAGTCCGCTGTTATTTCAATCAAGTTTGCTTGACTAATGGATTGTATATTTAATTATTTTGAAGCAAATATAAATAAATATATACATTATACCCCATAATGATGCTGAAATTATTCTGTTTGACTTAAATTATGCACTAATTGAAGGTTAATTTGACTCTGTATATAACAAGGTCAATGGGAAGTGTAACCAGCGGCTGACTTACTACTTTTGGATGCTTTAGCGCCTCAGGCTCTTGAAGAGAACATGTAGATATCCTTGCGGAGACAGACAAATGGCTGACATCTCGATTAAGATTGCCAAGGACTGTGCTGCTGCAAATATGCAGCTTGCTAGAGCCACAACTCCAATTCCACCACACATCCAGGTCCTCACCACCCTTGGATTTTTGGCCACTGGAACCTTTCAGAGGGAGATTGGAGACAGATCGGGGGTGTCCCAGTCCTCTGTGAGTCGTGCGCTCCCCTTGGTCATCAAAACTCTCATCAGTTTATCACCCATGGTACATCAAATTCCCATACACCGCTGTCCAACAAGTACAAATTAAGAGGGACTTTAATGCCGTGGCTGGACTGCCAATCGTAATTGGAGCACAAGACACATATAGGCATCAAAACACCTGTGCTGTCGTGGAGCGCACTGAGCTGAAGGCCAGGTGGGTGTGTCTCAATACAGCGGGGGCCAAACTGCTCTATAGCCCAGAGAAGGCATGCCAGATTTGCACAATATTGCCATGAACGAGGGTCTCCTACTACCTGAACCAGCCCAGGCAGAACAGAAGGTGTGGTGCCAGAAGACCCCCCTCATTAACCGCCCCATCAAAGTGCCATCATGATGAGGCAACAAATGATTGCACGGCTTTAGTTGCAGTCGTCGAGCGCCTGCTCATGGCGAGACGTTGTTTTTTTTTTAAGCTATTTTCATATGAAACCATTTTTTTTTTTTTTTATTTCGGTGACATTACGAAATACAGGTGACATGGAATTAACAGCACTCGTAATAACTTCCCATTTCTTCGCTTTAGCAGGTCCCGTAATTCCACTGCTGACACTGCTAAAAAAAATGACAGATTTTCCTTTCTGGATCTCTGAAAGCAGAACTTCAATCTCAGAGCCCCTAAAGTTGTTCTTTTTGCGCCTTGATGACATTCTCATGACTCAACACTCAACATTTCCTGGCACAGGAGCGAGGAAGCACAGCCTTTGTATGGTATAATTTTGGGCGTGGAGTATGCAAATTTACTATCCTCGTGCACGTGCCCCTTAAATACGCACGGGTGGGATTCATCATTTACGCAGGTCGTTTACACACTTTTTCCGAAGTTAAGAGCGTTTGTTGAATCTGACGTGGCGTGTTCGTACGAGACCTTCTTACGAAAAAAGAAAGAGAAATTTAGAATAAGAATACGAAAATGTTCTTGCATGAGGCCCATTGTCTACGAGAGATGATTCCCTGACATCCCATCTTGCAGCAGTTTTGGAGAGTCGTTGCCACTAGCCATCGGGTTCAAGTACTACAGTGAGCTACGCATTTTCAAACTTGGTACAAAGTCAAGTACAGTTTAGTTTATCTTTTTTTCAGATTCTGACATTCCCACTTTTTATCCTGCTTGTGGTACTCATGAACTGGATCTCAAGATACAGCAGAGATGAGAAGGGTGTCTGGTTTTGCAACTTCATAATGCCATCTTTACTTTTGCAGGTTCTGTTGGCTTCATTAGAATATGACTGAGCTCACAGAAAGATTGTCCTAGATTATCAAGCAGCTGAGGTTGCTCCTGAAAAATGGTCAATTGCTCCACATGGGTTGTAGAAGTGTGGGAATTTCTCTATTCTTAAATGTTTCTCCATGCTGATGTGAACGATTGAAACATAATTTAAAATTGGAATCCTTGTTTAAATTACAGGTTGACTTTATAAATTGAGAAATTTCAGTTCTCAGCAGAAAAAGTTGCGGGCATTGCTCTGTTCTATAGCTATAAAAGAAGCTTCAGAAGGATAAGAAACTCTAAAATGTTAACATTGCTGTTGTGTTTTGAGTGACATGGGTTCCTTACAGTTCCTTACAGAAATGGCTCTACTTGTACACTACAGCAGTTTCAGTGAGTGGAGTAAAGAATTGTTCTTGCATGAGATTTTTACTGCAGATAGTTGTCTACTATTTTGAAAGAACTAAATAAAAAAAGGAATTCAGACTGATTTTTGAGACATCCAGGTAGATTGGTATGGAATTAGCATTTATGTGAGTATTGTTCATTGTATAGGGAAGCTGGAAAGCAAAGCTTTCATTTAACGTGAGCTCCACTAAAGTTATGATCTGTAGGTAATGACATTGCGGCTAGGGACATGTAAATTCAATTCAATTCAATTCAATTCAAAAATACATTATTTATCCCAGAGGGAAATTAAATGTTGATGTAGCTCAATTAAATCAAAGAGTTATTATAGATGCTGATGGCTGTGGGCAGGAAAGATTTCCTGTAGCGGTCCGTTTTGCATCCAAACTGAAGAAGCCTTTGACTGAAGAGACTCTGTTTTCTGATAACAGTCTCATGGAGAGGATGTTCAGGGTTGTCCATAATTCTCTTGATTTTATGCAAAATCCTTCTTTGCATTATTGTCTCCAGAGGTTCCACAGTCGTCCCCAGAACAGAACCAGCCTTCTTTATCAGGTTGTTGAGTCTTTTTAGGTCCCTGGTTCTGATGCTGCTGCCCCAACAGATGACGCAAGAGGAAATGACGCTCTCAACAACAGACTTGTAGAAGATCTGCAACATCTTGTTGCAAACCTTGAAGGACCTTAGCTTCCTCAAGAAGTACAGTCTGCTCTGTCCTTTCTTGTAGATTGCTTCACTGTTGTGTCTCCAGTCCAGTCTGTTGTCCACATGAACACCAAGGTATTTATATTCCTCAACCACCTCCACTTCTTCTCCCATGATGGAAACAGGGTTTGATCTGACCTTGTTTCTCCTGAAATCTACAATCATCTCCTTTGTTTTGTTAACATTCAAGATGAGATGATTGTTCCCACACCATGCCACAAAGCGGTCCACCAGCTCTCTGTACTCAGCTTCTTGTCCATCTCTGATACACCCGACTACTGCAGAGTCATCTGAATATTTCTGTAGATGACAGGAGTCTGACTTGTACTGGAAGTCTGAAGTGTACAGAGTGAAAAGGAATGGTGAGAGTACAGTCCCCTGTGGTGCTCCTGTGCTGCTGATCACCTGGTTAGACACACAATTCTTCAGTCTGACAAACTGTGGTCTGTTTGTCAGGTAGTCATTAATCCAGGTGATTGTTGAGGCCTCCACCTGAGTCTTCTGGAGTTTCAGACTAAGCAGATCAGGCTGAATTGTGTTAAATGCACTGGAGAAATCAAAGAACATGATCCTCACAGTGATGCCTGCTTTATCCAGATGACAGTGGGTTTGTTGAAGCAGGTGTATGATAGCGTCTTCAACTCCAACTCCATGGCGATAAGCAAACTGCAGGGGGTCCTGATATGTGCTGGTTTGCTTACACAGGTGGGTCAACAGGTCTCTCCAGGACCTTCATGATGTGGGATGTCAGTGCAACAGGTCTGTAGTCATTGATATCTGAAGGGTGAGTTTTCTTTGGTACCGGAACCAGACAGGATGTCTTCCACAACAGTGGTACCTTCTCTTGGGTCAAGCTAAGGTTGAAAAGGTGTTGCAGAATCCCACAGAGCTGCTCTGCACAGGCCTTCAGGACTCGGGGGCTGACACCATCAAATGTGTTCACGTCGAAGTTTTATCCATGGTTGTAAACTGTGAGATGGCAACACAGCCGTGGGCTTTTGTTATCTGTGGGGAAGCATTTACGTGAAATGACCGGAATCGTGACCCATGATTAGTTAAATGGGTAACCTATAATCATGTAGATGTTTATAACTGTCTCACCATGAATTTTATACCATTAGCTGAAGTTATATTTTTCCTAGATATGAGACTCATTCTCACTTGTGATGGTTTTGTGTTTGGTATCTGTAGCATTAAGTTTGTGCAGCTGTGCACAGGCTCTTAGCTCATCACCCAAACTCTGTTAAGCAGCTTATTTTGAAATGTAACATACCCTTGTTTTACTCATGCACTTGTTTTGCAATGTAATTGACTTATTTTGTGTGTCAGTTACAAGTCTGCTGGCTTAGCAATTAGTAATGACATCTTCTCCCTAATCTCTCTTTGCTCTGTTTCAGTTGTTCAGTTATTCCTCTACCTCCTTTAGCCATTGTCTTAACAGTAAGAAATGTTGCCTATTCTCTGTATTGGGGGTCAAGATTACCAAATTAGAAGCCCAGCTGCTCACATCTTAAATCAAACTGTTAGCGTCAGTCATTAGTCAAGTCCTAGTAGCCAGTCTGAACTGACCCAACAGGGGTCCCAGATTCTTGTGATTTGCACTTTATGTCCTACATAGAGATGGCATCAATGCCATGACTGAGTGTTTCACAGGCTATTTAAGGTTCTGTGTGGGGACTGTCATTCCCACAAGGACTGTGAGGTGTTTCCCCAATAATCAGCCCCGGATCACCAGTGACCTGAAAAAGCTGTTGAACATAAAGTGGGCCTTCAGGGAGGGAGAAGGGGAGATGGAGAGGAGTGTTTAAAATTAAGATGAAAGAGCAAGGTGTACAGAAAGAAGCTGGAAAAGAAAATTTAGGAGTACAACATGAGGGATGGGTTTTCAGGGATAAAAAAAAAATCACATGCTTTAATAAGAATGGGGATCAGAGGGATGGAAGTCTGTACGGAACCAATGAAGTGATCATTATTTTTTTCACCCACTCTCTGCTACCAGCTACACAGAGCACACACCCTCCCTGGTCCACAGCCTCCCTGTAACACCTCCACAGTGCCCCCCCCCCCCACACCTTGGTAATTGATCTTAACACAGCCTCACCATTCCTCGGAGATCAGAGAACCTAAAGTGTTCGTTTTCTTTTCAGTTGATGGTATTGTAGAATACAACAGAAACGGTAACTTTTACAGATGAGCCTTTTAATTCCTATCCCTGTGGCTGTAGGAGTGTTCAGTAAATATTGTATTCTTTAAATAGGTTTGAGGACTGCACTCATGCCATTTTCATCATCACTTATTCTTCACTCACATCAAGGATTAAGGCCTAACCCCCCCACCCCAGCCTCATTTACTCAAGTAGGGTTGGATGAGAGCTGATGAAGTGGTTGCCATTTTCATGAAATGAAGACAAAATGGAGAACCTCCTCAGATGCTATCATGGCCTGGGTTATTAAGTGCACCGGCGCTCTAGAGGAAAAATGTAGTTTTTACGCAGAGGAAATTGTAACTCCAGTAGGTGCATAGTCAATGGTAATTCAAGCTGGGCCTGAAATATTGTGGTATTTGAAGACAATGAGCTGTCTTTACTTTGAAAGATGTCAAACAAAATACGATATACATATTCATATCACATTGTTGGCAAACATATAGTGCAGGCATGGTGCCTTGGTATTTTGTAACAATTCATTTTGCATATTGAGTACTTAAAGCTCTGTATAGATCATATATTTAGTTAATAAAGAGAAACGTAAAGTTTCTATGCAGGGAAAGTTAAGACTCAGTTTAAAGGGAATGGCAACTACTTGCAAAAGGGCTTCATTTTCATTGCCAACACTCATTAGTCATAATCACCTCCAACCACATAAAAGAGAATAAATGGCAAAAGCTCCTTACTCCATCTCTCCTGTTCTGTGTGTAGCAACATCCCTCTAATCCAATTATGGTCACACGCTGATCAAGGAATCTCGCCTGAAATCAGCCTTTGTTGTTCCATCCTTATGAGAGCTGCATTTACTCAATCAATGCTGGAACCAAAAGATTTCTTTTGTTTCCCAAACTTGGTCGAATGAGTCCTTTTGTTAGATTATATTAATATTATTATCAGCATTATGAAATGCTAACAATACTAATCTAGTCCTAGCACTAACAGTAGAACAACCTTGCTAATCAGTGGAGAGACAGTGTAATGAGGCGTTTCCCACTGCTGCCCTGGTCTTTATTAATTACTATATTTCCTGAAATAAAAATTGGAATTCAGTTAAAATACTGACTTTCTATAATGGCTGGGGGTAGAGTCGAGCAAATGGAGGCCAGCCTCTAATGTTGGGGATACAGGGAGATAGGAAAGATAATAAGAAAAAAATACCCAGCGCATCATAATACGCATGCCAAAGACCAAAACTTTTAATCTATACCACTTTTATCTAATCAGTGCAATTAAATCGCCATGCTGTGGTAAACATGTTGCACTGGATTTAGCATTTGTAAAACTCTGTTTGATTCCTTAATTTTAAATTACTTTGGTTCAGTTCAGGAACCTGTTGTATACGGTAAAAGCCTTGCAAAGAGCAGGGATGTTTATATCCAATTAAATTGGATCTGAATGTGATATGGCACAGGAGTTGCTCAGTGTGAAATCACAGCTTGTCAAACTAGTAGTTTGTTAGCCAGTGTCATTATGAATTTTTGCTTGAAATTTTGCCAAGTGTGGCATATCATTGCTTCTGCATCAATGATAGAAAGCATTTTAATTTGAGAACAACTAATTTCCACGTTATTCTCAAAAGGAACTTAGGTGGCTAACTTAGGCTTTATCTTTGAGACAGAGATGATAACAAGAAGGTTTATAGCTTTCATTTTAATATCTGATAAATAACATAACACGGATAAACATACTGCTGTTGTCATGTGTATTTCCGTTTAATCATGATGCATAGCATTTAAGTAAATGTCATAAACATGTTTCATTATTTTTATTCGCAGAATCAACCACAGCTTCTATCTTCTCTGATTTACAGCCGACACAGTGCAAATTATCAACCAGCACATTTACACCATTACACACAGGGCTAAGCAAATCAGTTGCAACAGAACAGAGCTGATCAATTATTATGTAATGATAGCAACAACAAAGCAAACACTACATTTGTTTGTCATCCTGTTTTGTTTTTTTTATCTCTCTCCAGCAGTAAAATCTGTTATTCTTGTCCAATATCTTCCTCATACTTGCTGATTTTTTTTTTTTTTTTTTCATATATCCTCCAGAGCGTTAAATTTCTGCCATAAGATTTTATCCCTTTTTTGTAATGGCCACAGTGTGTTTTTTTTTCTTCTAACTTTGTTTGTAATGGCGACATGTATTTTATGGTACTGTATAGAAAAACAGTGTTGTGTCTGGCAAGTGAACAAAGATCGGCAGTTTGGTATCTCAGCTTCCGGGCGCTCTAAGGCAGTTTGAGGCTCCATAATGTTCATGGCAAAGGTTGATGTACTTCAAAACAAGTGTTGCTTTAAAGTATGGTCCTTTCTGTCAGTTTGTGCCAGAAAGTTGAACAAACAAAGTAACACAGTGCAGCCTCGCACCAAATTCAAAAGTGAAAGTTAAACTTTTTTTTTCTATATATTTGAGGCAAATTTCAGAGGAAGAGGACTGATTACGTAACTTTCAATAGGAATGAATCGGTATCCATTTGGCCTGCATATGAACACATGTATATGAAAGATAAGGTGCAAGTGTTTCTGATGTGATTCCTGATGTTTACGACGATAAAATAAGATGTTGCAAAATTATGTGACGAGTTGTACTAATACTGGGTGGAAATGTCCATATCCGGACTTGTGAAATCACTGTCGGAAACAGACTGTGCTCTGGATGAAGGTGGACATGTGTTAACCTTTATCTGGAAATGAAAACTTTCAATCCTTTTCACTTTACTGTCAGATATGATCGCCGACTGAGGCTCCTGAGTTATTAGCATGAGTAACATAATCTATTTTCAGTCTTAGATACAGCTGAACACATGACCACCTTCATCCAGAGCAGTGTTGGATTCAGAAGGTGATGGGGACTACATATGTCTAGATACTGAGATTTTACCCTCTGTAATAAGAATCTGAATTTTTGCCTCTAATACAGGCCTCATATTCTAAGCTGTTCAAGTACATCAAGGCCTCAGCCTCTGTTTCAGGAAATATATTATGCAAATGATGATGGTAAATGCCCTGGGTACTGTGTGAACATATTAGATATTATTCCTAACCTGTTCCATGTGACATTAGTCGCCATTAGTTAATATCATATTATTGGCCTGCTAAAGGCAAAAATGAGATTTGTTCTTAAAGTCGTGTCTTTTCCAACACGTAGGGATTCTTCGCTCGACCATGAGCCAGCTGTACGTGTAATAGCATTTGTTACAGATATAGCTTTACTCAAATCACAGCTTTTTAGTGTAAAGACTTTCATCTGAATGAATGCGCAACACAACATGTTACATGAATCCTGTTTGCTGACCTATGCCACACAGCTGCTGCCGAAACTGAAACAGTTGGTAAAGGGGGAAGTTTAGGATATTAGTTTTTATGAAAAATCTATTTTCACATAACCTACATGATCAAAATTGACAAACATTGTAGGCAGAAGAGTACTTCTCTGGCTGTATGAAAAATTAAAAACAGTGAGTTGTTCTCCGTTGTCCTGGCAACTGCCCCTTCAGTTAGACCTTTGGTTTCACCCATATCACCTTCTCCATAAACTGGTCATCCACTTCCCCCTTTCCCTTCCAGTCATCTATCCCTCTTTCCATCAACACCCAAAACACAGAAGCTGAAAAAAATTAAATCACTGTGGAATTCACTTTGGTGAATGTGGCTGGGACAGAATCTCCATCATTATAACCATGTTTTTGTCAACCTCGGCTCTCTTTTTCACCTTTCTGCTCTCTCCCTCTCTTTCCTCCTCCCTCCTTTTGTGCTGTCACAGGAATTTAAAGTCTGATCAGAGGTCTGATTCATAGTAATTTATATTTTTTCTTCTATTCTATTGAATGTCCGCCTGCTAGCAACACTTTCATAGTAAACCATCTGACCTGGGTTTACACAAAAAGAAACTTAAATGTCTGCAGAAATTTAACATTTCCAAAGTGTGAAGGTTTTGACCATTACTTCAGCTCATTGTCTGTTTTACAATAATTACTCATTAAATATACAATTCTACTTTCTACTATTATACAGAAACATTTGAACAGTTTTTATCAAAATAATAAAGTGGATCAGTTAGCTTTGTTGGCAAGTGTGAAAGCAGGTGAGGCAGAACCACAGCGTCAACATGAACCATCCATCACCATCTCGAGTTTAGCTTGTTGTTGGATACTTAGTTTAGTCGTCATGCCTTGTTATCATGCTGCAAACAAAGATTCTCTTTCACAATCTGCATCTGAACAGTTTCTCTAACACGGTGTCCACGATGCTCCACAGATCCCTCTGACCCTTCACTTCAGCTCTTATTAGATAGCACATTCCGGGTGTGTGTTTCAAGCTCTGCGGTGCAATATGCTGACAGACACTGGACTGCTGTGTGCATGCCGCTGCTGTGCATCGACGGTGTACTCACTACTGAATGCAATGTGCAACGCTGTACAGATGCTTTTGGTACGCAATTTAGCTTGTATTAAATTAAACTGTATTGTTCGATTTGTTGTTGATAAATAAAAAAATAACTATACCCTTTTCTATTACCTAAAATTATCACAACCTGCCAGCTTGTTAAAACTCCTCACATACAGCTGATCAATACAAGGGCACGATTGTGTCTGATGACATATGGTTTTGTGTATGCTTATATTGACTTTTTATTCACTTGGATGGCAGAAATGATCTTTCTATAGAAAAAATGTTTGCAATCTTCCATGATATGTTTTGAGACCCAGTAATCATCCAGTGCTCAATGTTAGCTTATGATTGTCTGCTTTTGAGCCAGAACTTTGTGGTGTGAGACAACACAAGGCAAGACTAATGATAATTCAATGTTAAACCTGAAAAAAGCATGATATGAAGATGGTCTTGTAGTAAGAATTATGTTCACATGTACAGAACTGTGAAATCGACAGATATAAATTTCTTTTAATTATTTTAAAATGCAATTTTACATTCTGCCTCCCATCCTCAATATTTGGTTTATTGCATGGGATGGATGTAGTCTGCATAGGCACTATTTTCTTTTTTCAAACACAAAGTTCATTATCATATTTTCATGTTGTTTTTTTCTGAGATGGTGTGAAATGTCTTATATCTTTTGTCTTATCATGTGACAAGTTTTATGCACAGGAATGACTTGTCTTTTACATAAAGATTCATGGGTAGATTTTCAATATCCTCGTACCTCAAGGCGTTTTGACAGCTGAAGCTACATGATCTGTCAACAAAAACATTTCACTGTAAAAACAAACTAAGTTAAATTGCTGCTCATCATCCTATCCTCTTTTCCAGTGTATTAATTTTCCTTTGGAAGACAGTTTCTGTCTCCTCAAAGCAGAATGTTAGTTAATTATTTTTGTTATCTTTCACTATGGCTAGAGGCTCTATCAGACTTATATGCATGCAGTGCAGATAAGGGCTCATTGGGAGAAAGGAGCTGATTTTTAATCATATGTACGGGCAGTTCTGCTCATCAAAGTACCACTGTCTGTAGTTGTTCTGATCTGGCCGTTCCAAACTCATCCCATTTCCTATTTTTTACCACCATGATTTTAATTATTCCTTACTGCCTCTGCTACTTTTACTCTGTATTGCCCAGTTTTTGTGTTACTCCCAACAAATTAATTCCTTTGTATTCATCATAAAAAGAAAAAAACGCTCCCCAAAAAATGACAAGTTGAGGATTATTTTCTGTGTAATTATGCTTTTCAGGGTGCCAGTTAATCAAAGGATGGTCAGAAAATAATTGCCTTCATCATGTTAGCTACTCATTGACATGTCACAACTTAGCTGACTTACTGTACTGAGGTGACCACAGAATAATACTATAAGAAACAGAACAGTTTCTGTTCCAGACACAGCCCTTTTGTTTGCTAAAGCAGTATCAAATCACTCCATTCACTCATATCTTTAATAACATAGCAATTTGTCCAACAGCAGACATGGCATGAATAAATGGAAAGCAAGGCAGAGATAAGAAATTTAGGTATGAAACTGACAGATATGATTGTGTTTCCTAACTGAATGTAAATCAACCTGACATTGTGCTTAAACAACCTTCATTTGCATTTTTACCAAATTACATTTACCAATATATAAGCCCACTTAAGAGACGTTAAATATTAGGCAGGGTTGTAAAATCTCATCGATTGAGTGTGAGACTCAGACAGCTGACACTCTTCTCACACTACATATCCTTCTTTTGCAAAAGTGAGAAAAAAAAATTCCAAACTTATAATATTGCAAAGTAAGAAGAGGAGAAGGTCGACAAACACTGTTGCCAGTTTGTCAATTTATAGCCTTGCAAGAAAGGGGTCACTCTGTCTCTATTTTGCTGCTCTGTCAAAAGTAACAGCACCAGCTTTCTCTCTGGGGGATCATCGTATGTGTAAATATAGCTGAAATCATTGCATGGATGGTGATGTTGGTTATAAAGCTAGGATTTCATCACAGTAAAACAACAATCCTGACACGGTTTAATATACAAACCGTGGGGTGTAGCCCCCACCCCACTAGCAAACAAACAAACAAACAAACAAACAAACAAACAAACAAACAAACTGCCAGCTAACAGCATGGAGAGAAGTAACAGTGAAAACATAGTAATTACAACAATAGCTGTTGCTCCTGGCAACGTATCCCTCCCACAAAGAAACTTCGTTCAGCAGCAAAGATATAAAATGACCGAAAAGGATCCAAAATAACTGAACACGGCTTTGCTACAATTTTTGAATACCAAAGTTACATAATGCACATTTTAATGACTTTGATTCAAGACCTCAGTTTTAATTGACCAGTTTCAAGGAAAAGGATCTTTTATGGGCCATCTTACCAACAATACTGCATAACTCAATAATATTAAGGGGCCTTTTACATTATAAAGTATTCCATGAAGCATTAATGCTGTCGATTCTATACCAGTTTTTAGAGCTAAAATGATCTCCACTGTTTAACAGATGTGCCTGAAAACCTCTTGCTAGTTAAAAGGACTTAAAATGCAAGTATACACGGGTAACTCTGAATCACTTTTTTTTTTTTTTTTACAGAATGACTAACTGCCTAAACTTCTCTCCCATCCAAAGTTAATCAACTGTAGGAAATGCTTTATTTGAAACGTAGCTCACATTCTTTACTAGATATTGACGATCAGTGACGGATTGCTTTTCACCTGTGTCTTTAAAAATTACTTTTGCATTTTATTCCTGTTGCTGGAGGGCATGGGCATCAAATCTTGTCATCAATTTCAATGAAATATCTGCAAAACAATGCAGGCAATACCGATGTGCATTCTTCAGTGGAGTGTTTTTGGACATTTATATTGGCACAGTATTTTTTTTGTTTATGTGTCTTGAGTTCAGCAAATGTGTATAGACAAAGCACATATGTTATTTGATGACTCCTTCAGTGAATTAATGCATAGTAAAGTTTTGAAAATACACCTAAAGAAGAGAAAAAAATATATATTGATTTAGTGTAAATTTTTCACCATAGGCTTTTTTTAGCAGCTAGTAATGAGTTGGGATACACGAGTAGAGAATGAGCAAATCACACCATACGTTGTTAACTGATTAGTCTGCAGCTTGATTATTGCAACAATTATGTTCTTCATATGTTGAACTGAAGCTAAGAGGAACTGCCATGTAGTTTTTTTTTTTTTTTGTACCTGCTTTCTTTTGTCTAGACATTTCAGATATCATCTGCAGGCACTGGTGGCAGTTTGGTCAGGCACTATTCAGTAAATCTGTATATCTATACATCCTGGTGAAAGTCTCATTCGTTTGGTCCTTCTCTTTTATCTGTGCTGATGATAGCACAGTGCCAAGAATGCAGGCACTCTTTCTTGGCTTGTATGTGTATAATTTTGTTGTTGTCTCACCAGCTGTCATTACTGTTGTTGACTATATTGTTCACAGCATGTTGGCTTTTACTGAGTGTGACAGCTCCTGTCTCACTTTGCTCCTGGTTCCGAGCAGACGTGTCTTATAGGCAATTAGTATGTTGGCCAGGAATAAAGATATAAAGACAGTTGGTAATGACATTCCTCCTTTTGCCAGTGAAATGCAATATTTCAAGCCTTCAGTAGCAGAGAAGGATTGCTCCTATTACTGGATTGTGCTCATTTAGTTTTTTTAATGTTTAAAGTTTGATGCCAGGTTTATCTGTGTAACATCTTGTATGTTTTAAGCTTCTGTCAATGTACTCATTTTCCCGTAATTTCCCTCTCAAAATGCACAAATAATTTGACTTTTTGTTTACATTTTTTTTCTTTTGTCATTGTTCTGTTGAGATGAAAGCTTTATGCTGGTGTTTTTGTACCTTAACACTCTTGATGTAGCAGATGATTACATTTTGGTGACTGGGTTTGGTGTTCTCTTCCTCATTGTGCCTCTTTGTTTTAATCTAAAACGGAGCTTATGCCCCAGGGAAGAGGAGAAAGATTTCTTGCCCTTTTTAAGGGCATGAATTGTCTGAGAGAAACTTCTTGAATATTGACTATTACAATTGACTATGCTGCTATTAACGCAGTGACTGAATAAGAAATATAAAGTCTCAAAGTGTTTAACAGCCGAGATCCGCATGCATACTCTGAGGCATGACTTGTTTATTTTTGTTCAATAGCTGCTGACATCTAGGGTTAGTTGGCAGAAATTCAAAGATTAACCAGAAAATATTTGAATTGTAATATTTATCTTGAAAATTGAAGTAAAATAATCATCAAAAACCAATTTTAAACGTGCCAAAACAAACTTGTCAGAAATTGTTTGGTTTGAGAGCCTCCGGCAGCTCTGCATCTCAAGGCAAGCATATTAAAAACTATGATGGCCCTGCGTGAACTTCTGCTCACCTTCCTGCTTTTTGCTAAAACCCTATTCATTGGTAGCGAGTGCAGATAGGACAGACACATATGCTCACTCACTCATGTATGGCTCCTGTGGATCCGCTGGAATTGGTAATGACACGATCCATCTCTAACCCATTTCCAATTCAGCTCTGGCAAATGAGATAGGATGGTAATGGAATCTCATTGATCTGAGTTTGCTCTTATGTTTATAGTTTATAACTGTAGAAGCCATTTCTAATGTTCTTTCTCACCTCTGCTCTTTTTTAGCATGCTATCATTTTTGTGGTTCAGTTTAGCATTCAGTTCAGTTTAGTATTTGAAGTACATGCAAACTGTATATGTAAAGTATTATATTTTTAGACAGCAGCTGGATTTTTGGGTAATAGAAGTATCTTGTCATAAGCATTAGTAAAGTGCTAATTGTTGAAATAATTCTCTAGCATAGGTTTTCTGTTACTAGTAACTATTCCAATAACTAGTTTGCTGACTCGATTACAAATGTGTGTAAACTTTGCAGAAACGGACAGATGAACTGCAACATTTTAAAGAGAGGAATCATCATGACATAATTCAGCATACTCAACCATGTTGTAAGTGAAGAGCTGCCAATTACTCCATGAGTTTGTTACAAAGAAATTGAGAGAATGCGTGACTCTCAGAAGTGACACAGTATGTGTGCAGTAGTCAGTAGAGTCGGAACTGGTCTGGCACGCCTTCAGTCGAGGCCTTTCAGCAGTGGAAAACATTTGGTGCATTATAAAACACAAATTATGACCAAGAAGATCCAGCACTTTTGAGCATATAGAGTCCTATCTTAGACAAGAAAGAGACAATATTCCTCTGTGTCCCAACAAGAGGACAAGAAGCATTTCTGACAGTTCTGGGCTCTGTATCTTTGAAATATATTTAGAAGACTGTATATGCTGTATAGTTATAGAATACAGTGAAAAAAAAACATGACCTGCTTCAAAGTAAGAAGTATTGGAAGATGTGCTGTTCTTTCAGTGATAATATCAGGTACCTATTTGTTATGGGTGGAGCCCTGTTACTTTGGATGTAAAAGCTGCCAACCAGATTTTTCAAAGGCTTGTCCACACATACACAGTGCCCTAACATGATCTAGTTCACCCTCTGAACTACTTGCCGCAGTCCAAAACTGTCATCCTACAATTCAGTTGCTAATTCCAGCAACATTTTCACTTACACATCGGTTTATTATTCATACCGAGTACAACTGGGCTGACTGTGCAGGACCGGAGCAATATGGCTGTCCATTACATCACAAAGTATCAAGTGAAGTGTGAAATTAACTTACGAGATGACATGTCGAGATTGTCCCCTGTAGATGAGGAGCATAGAGAATGGTCTGCATCAATCCATGAAAAGTATAGACACTGTATATTGAATATGGTGTAAAATATCTACGAAAATAATGCTTGTGTAGGTGTTAGCCAGCTGTCTTGTGGCTTACAGACAATGCCATTGCCAGCTGGAAATTATTATTTTTTCCCTGTGATGTAGAGAGATGGAGCTGGTATCTTTTATATGAAGTGCACATTGTTTTCTCCACTTTGTCCACCTTTTGGCTATTTGGTGATTTTGAATATTAGAATATACTTCATTCAACCCTGATTTGCAATAACATCACAACTCTTTACGCAGCCTTTAGGGGGAAAAAAAGCATACCTCCACAGAGCTTCATTAAACATAACAAAAGCTAACATGATGGCAATCATTTTATCATGAGAAATCAGTTTCACACTGCCGTGCACTGTAATTTAAAATGCCCAAATCTGGCAGTGTGTACCTCCACTGTTGTCCTCTCATGATTCAAATCCAATTTGTGTACAGCGAGATAAGTGAGCTCAAATGACAGCTATTGGAAGATTTGCTTGTGGAAAATACCCCAGTTTGAAGCGTAGATGGACAGGTCTCAAACCTTGTCGAAATATCCATTTAACAATAGTGTAGTGAGAATGTCAATTTATTGCAGAATATTTTTTTCTCCCACTGGTCCTGTCTTACCTTACAAAAACAATATGACTACTTCCTCACAGCCACTTTCAGTCACTCCCTATGTCTTCTGAGATTTATGATGTAATCTTCACACATTTTTGGATTATTTTTTCTTTAAAGAAAACGTTTAATGAAAACATTAAGTTTCAGAGTCCTACATCTAATAAACCAGGCTTTTTAGTATTGACTAAAATGACATATGCATGTGCGAGCTGTGTATGGCAGTGTCGTTAGCCCTTTGGTCATTTTGTGATGCACGTCATTGCATAATCAATGGAATGAATCTAAACACCAATCCAAAATGACACTTAGAGATCCATCATTTGTTTAGACCTGGTTTAATGAAATAGTAAGACTTTCGGGTTGTTCACAGCAAACGTCATTGCCTCAGTCTTGTGCAGTGAGTTAACTGCATGAGCGTATTGATCCTGTTATGTTGAAGAGCTAAAGGTTAATGTGTTGTCTATCGATCCAAATAAAGCCTTTTACTTAACTCGGCAGATGCTCTGTTCAATAAAGCCCTCCAGGTGCTGTTTGCACCTTTGGCTCATTTTAGCTTTAACTGGCTTTTTGGATCTTGCACATGGCTCGAGGGGGTGGGGGATGCACTCACTGACTACATACATTACATCACAGTAGTAGATTACATGAAGTAGTCGAGGAAGTGTAGAGCTGCCAGAGTTTTTGTTTGTTGCATAAGGTTTGTTTATGTTTTTAATAAGGACAATAATTGAATGACCTTAGATCCTAGAGTTAACAAGTTATATTTATGTGTGTCAAGCTCTCTTAAAGCAAGCCTCCACTATGTTAGTTTGCTGTAGGTCATGGCAAGAGCTCAAGGCTCCTGTATTTTATTAAGACCACTTCAGCTGTAAATACAGTGAACCATGCTCTGTGTATGCTCTGAGTCTACACTATTGCACTGATCTGTGATGTTAAATGTGACCGTTAACATGTTATTCATTTCA
The DNA here is from genome assembly GCF_027942865.1 of Odontesthes bonariensis. Lineage (NCBI taxonomy): Eukaryota > Metazoa > Chordata > Actinopteri > Atheriniformes > Atherinopsidae > Odontesthes > Odontesthes bonariensis. The sequence goes on along the minus strand of NC_134524.1, from coordinate 13,137,666 downwards.
GTACTCAAGTGATGGATAAAGAATGTCAATACTCTTTTAATGGATTTCGAGGCTGAAATTTAAAATTGACCAAACCAGAACATCAAGTTACAAGAAAATCCATAAAATCAGTAAACTACATGCTACATGATGGTGTAGCATGTTAAGTCTGTTATCACAGAATCAAGAATACAACACTCAGATTGAGTTCTCTGTGGACTCCTTTTCTCTATTATAGAAATGAATGGTTTCAATATCTGTGCAATGGTGTGTTAAGAATGAACGGAATATCATTAACAGGAAAAGATGCTATTAAAACATTTCATTTCTCTGAAGGCTTGGAAGTGAATCCTGCCACTGAGCAGAACTACTTTTGTTTACTGAAGTCATGCCACATTCACACCCCAACAATTTATCATAATTGGGATTATCATATTAAGTACTGGCAGATGTGATTTCATCAAGAAGTGTCTTGGATGAAAAAACATACAAAAATCTGTTGAATGAGGTCGCTCAAATACAGGTTTGAACCCACTACCACTGCTCAAGTTGTTGGTACAAGGAGGCAGTACGCATATATCCAAACAGTCTTTAGGAGTGGTTTGAAGTAAACTACTTTTATTATTAATTTGCTGGGGGAAAAAATAAACCGTAAATTACAAGACATGGCAACTAAAGCCACGAGAATAAAGCAGCACTATTTCAGTAACTTGAGGCTATCTCACCTTTAGCCTGACCATTTCTTTTGTAACCCATGGTCCTTTGTTTTGTTTGCTCTTCCATCAGTGTTAGAGCATAAATCCTCACGCACGACTGGCTATTTTTTTTTATAATGAGCAAAGAATCACTAAAACTGAACAAAATTGTTGGAGTTTGTAAACCTTGTAGAATTGTCTGAATAAATATGACCTAAAACATAATCATATTTTCTCAAAGATGAAGAAAATCTCATTAAACAAATGAGACAGAAATGTTGTATTTGGTCATTTATTTATTGTGAAAAGGGATTGAATATTATATTTCTGTGGGTGGCAAAAGTATGACTGAGGATTAGCAGCTACTTGTAATTTGAAATTAAAGTCAGGTGTGTCCAATTAATGGGATGGCAACTGGATTTGAGTGGGTGCACTGTTTCATTTAAATCTGATATGCTGTTGGAAGAAATGCTGAATTTTTTTGCAAGCATTCACACTCACCGTAGTGAGAAATTGATAACTTTCCTTTATTTATGTTTATTAATTTATTTATGAATATCTACGCCCACATTCCACCATTTAAATGACTTTAATGCATTAGCATTACTGTCGGTACCTGACATGAAGAGCGTGAGCTATAAACAATAATGCGGTTATCATAGGTTATAATCTGGGTTTGTGTTGCAGGGGCAGCAGTTTAAGCAGAGCTCTGGATCCTACGAGAAAATGGCAGACTTCATGACTAACAATGATAAAAGCTGTATGGAGAGATAGTTTAATCTATCCTTCCATCCATCCTTTGGCAAATGAAATTATTGGTGGAAAAATGTTGAGATTCATGATAATAAAACCACAAGACAAATATGATTTATGAGTATGATATGAATTATTAAAGGAATAAAGAGAGGATTAAGTAATTGTTCATTGTTTATATCATGTATGAATCATGTATACAATTTTTCTTATGATTTGAGTTTTTTTACATTGTTTATATTACTTAGAATGAACCTCTATGAAACATAATTAGTTCAATTATGTATTTATTTGTTACATGTGGGAGGGGATTGGTAAACTGAGAGAATCGGTAAACTAGAATACATTATCATCCTGAGTAGATCGTCTCAAGTTATTATGAGACAGAGGAAAAACACCTGTTGCCAAAATCACTGAGGCTTGCAATTTAATTTTATCAGCCCACAAACAATCACTCATTAGGTAGCCGGAATGATGATGGAACTCAGTCAACTGTGAAGCTCTGCATCCTCGGGCACAACTCATAACTACACACATCTTTTTACACGGGGGAGGAACCTTTTCAGCTGCATACTCTTTGGCGGGGGGATGTCATGGTCCATAATATTTTTTTTGATACAAGCTTTAAAAAAAAAAGAAGCAAAATTCATGTCCAACATTAGAGGTTCCAAAAATAATTAAGCATAATTCAGCACTTACTATTTGATCAGACAGATCCACATTTGAAATGAGCTCAGCCGTCCAGTTGTTTTGGAGATGCATTGTTTTAATGTTTGGCTCAATATTTTAATCCACCTCCTTTACCCAAATGGGGATTTGTCTTTTGCTGATTGGCAGATGTTTAACAGCTTCTAGTTCAGTTCTAATGCAATATAATATGATGAGAACAGATTCCAAACAGTATGAATACAGAAGGTTGTGATGTGGCCCAACATGAAAAGTTGTTTTTCTTTCTCATTTGCACATAAACCTACATTTTTAACTGCCCTGGGGCACAATTTATTAAAAAGACTTGTACTTGTTTTTTACTTTGAGTATCTCAAACACAAAACCCCACCAAGTTGGTATTTATAAAACTGACATGAAAATTAGCTTATCTCTACCTCAGATCTCAAATCAGATCTCACTCACTGACTAGCTTAGTAGTTAAATAACATTTGATTTAAGATACCAAATTCTCTCAATGCAGCTTGCAACTGTAACAGTCCTGTTTTTGCTTTTTTGAATGACAATTTAAACCAGACATAAACTTAAAAATGTTAATAAGCTGCCAAACTGCTTCATACAAATATTTTGACAAAAATGCTTGCCAGAAATTGATCATATCATTCAGTAGTTGCCACAAGTTCATAGTGGAAAAGACAGCTCTTCAGTTCCCTCATCTTGGTGCATGAGGAATGCGCTGAATGCGCTGCTGAGGGTGGCAGCACGTTGGAGTAGCTCTGAACCTCACATTGAGATTTTTCTTTTTTCAAAATTTCATTCCTGTTATTTCTTGGAAGAAATTGCATTTTTTGGACAACTGTTCCTTCCTGCCTTGGATGCTGTGCAGCTGGATTAATTTTTCCCAATACTTTTGTATATTTTACTCTTTTGTCATGATGCATAACCATAGCAACAAGGTGGTTTACAACAGGGAGCAGCTGATTAACATTGGAAAAGCAGAAATAATTCGACAACTGAAGCCAGAAATCCCACTGGAATTGAAAAGGAGGCGTCGTGGATGCAGAGCAGGAGCAAAGAGGAGAGAAAGAAAGAAGAAGTTCAAACCATCTCTGCCATCCGTCATAATGGGAAATGTAAGATCGTTAGCTAACAAGTTGGATGAACTTCTAGCATTGACAAGGACTCAGCAAGAATATCGGGAATGTAGCATTATGTGTTTTACTGAGACATGGCTACAGGATCATATACCTGACTCCAGCGTCTCTCTGCCGGGCTTCCTGACTGTACGAGCAGATCGAGATTTAAAGAGTAGCAGGAAAAGGAAAGGGGGTGGATTGGCAGTGCTTGTCAACAACAGATGGTGTCACCTAGGACATGTAACTGTGAAGAGTCGTCTCTGCAGTCCTGACATTGAGCTATTGGCAGTAGGTTTTCGTCCATATTATTTGCCAAGAGAGTTCACCAGTGTTGTTTTGGTGGCTGTTTACATTCCACCCTCAGCTGTTGCCGACACTGCATGTGATGTCATCAGTTCCGTTGTTGCTAAGATACAGACACAACACCCCAATTCTTTTGTGGCAATATCTGGTGATTTTAATCATGCCTCACTCTCTGCTACACTGCCAACTTTTCAACAGTTTGTCAGCTGCTCTACCAGAGAAAACAAGACATTGGATTTGTTTTACACAAATGTCAAGGATTCATACATTTCCAAATCAAGACCTCCCCTGGGTAAATCCGATCACAACCTTGTTTTTCTCTGTTCAGCATATAAACCCCTTGTCCAGAGACTACCTGTCACAAAAAGGACTGTTAGAAAGTGGTCACATGATGCTGAAGAAGCCTTATAGGGTTGTTTTGATGCAACCGATTGGATTTCTCTTTGTAAGCCACATGGAGAGGACATTAATGCCATGACTGAGTGTGTGACTGACTATATAAACTTCTGTGTGGACAACACCATCCCCACCAGAACAGTGAGATGCTTCCCTAATAACAAACCCTGGATCACCAGTGAGCTAAAGGAACTATTGAACAAGAAAAAAAGAGCCTTTAGGGAGCGAGACAGGGAGTTACTGAGGAGTATACAGAAGCAGCTCAAAGTCAAGATCAGAGAGAGCAAGGAGGTGTATAGAAAGAAGCTTGAGAGTAAACTGTAGAGGAACAATGTCAGAGATGTGTGGTCAGGAATGAAGAAGAACACAGGCCTCAAGCAGAGGGAGGATCGGATGGATGGAAGTCTGGACAGAGCAAATGAGCTGAACACATTCTTCAACAGGTTCAGTTCAGGAACAAGCTCACCATCCTCCCCTCCTGTTCCCAGCCAAAGAGACATCCCACCCTCCTCTGACCCACAGCTTTCCTGTAACATCTCCACCTCCACCTCAGTCATGGATTCTTCTGCTTCCACTAGTTTGTCTTCAACCCAATCAGGAGATGCTGCTGTCCCCTTTGCCTCCCCCTCCCACTTTTCTGTTTCTAGAAGTCAGGTGAAGAGGCAGTTGGAGAGACTGAACCGGAACAAGGCTGCAGGTCCAGATGGTGTCAGCCCCCGAGTCCTGAAGGCCTGTGCAGAGCAGCTCTGTGGGATTCTGCAACACCTTTTCAACCTTAGCTTGACCCAAGAGAAGGTACCACTGTTGTGGAAGACATCCTGTCTGGTTCCAGTACCAAAGAAAACTCACCCTTCAGACATCAATGACTACAGACCTGTTGCCCTGACATCCCACATCATGAAGGTCCTGGAGAGACTCCTGTTGACCCACCTGTATAAGCAAACCAGCACATATCAGGACCCCCTGCAGTTTGCTTATCGCCATGGAGTTGGAGTTGAAGACGCTATCATACACCTGCTTCAACAAACCCACTGTCATCTGGACAAAGCAGGCAGCACTGTGAGGATCATGTTCTTTGATTTCTCCAGTGCATTTAACACAATCCAGCCTGATCTGCTTAGTCTGAAACTCCAGAAGACTCAGGTGGAGGCCCCAACAATCACCTGGATTAATGACTACCTGACAAACAGACCACAGTTTGTCAGACTGAAGAATTGTGTGTCTAACCAGGTGATCAGCAGCACAGGAGCACCACAGGGGACTGTACTCTCACCATTCCTTTTCAGTCTGTACACTTCAGACTTCCAGTACAAGTCAGACTCCTGTCATCTACAGAAATATTCAGATGACTCTGCAGTGGTCGGGTGTATCAGAGATGGACAAGAAGCTGAGTACAGAGAGCTGGTGGACCGCTTTGTGGCATGGTGTGGGAACAATCATCTCATCTTGAATGTTAACAAAACAAAGGAGATGATTGTAGATTTCAGGAGAAACAGGGTCAGATCAAACCCTGTTTCCATCATGGGAGAAGAAGTGGAGGTGGTTGAGGAATATAAATACCTTGGTGTTCATGTGGACAACAGACTGGACTGGAGACACAACAGTGAAGCAATCTACAAGAAAGGACAGAGCAGACTGTACTTCTTGAGGAAGCTAAGGTCCTTCAAGGTTTGCAACAAGATGTTGCAGATCTTCTACAAGTCTGTTGTTGAGAGCGTCATTTCCTCTTGCGTCATCTGTTGGGGCAGCAGCATCAGAACCAGGGACCTAAAAAGACTCAACAACCTGATAAAGAAGGCTGGTTCTGTTCTGGGGACGGCTGTGGAACCTCTGGAGACAATAATGCAAAGAAGGATTTTGCATAAAATCAAGAGAATTATGGACAACCCTGAACATCCTCTCAATGAGACTGTTATCGGAAAACAGAGTCTCTTCAGTCAAAGGCTTCTTCAGTTTGGATGCAAAACTGACTGCTACAGGAAATCTTTCCTGCCCACAGCCATCAGCATCTATAATAACTCCTTGATTTAATTGAGCTACATCAACATTTAATTTCCCTCTGGGATAAATAAAGTATTTTTGAATTGAATTGAATTGAATTGAATGCACAGTGCTGCCATTTTTAGTGTTATGTCATCATATACATCTACAGGGTTTATAATGCAAATACAAAAATCCCCATGTTGACAACCGGATTTCATCACATCCTACTTTCAGACCTAGTTCCAGTCATTTTACTGCTTTTTAGTATGTTTTGCACAGAATGAATTATAACAGTTGTTCAAAACCCTGTTGATTTTGCCAAGTGAACATATCAGAGGGAAACTATACTGATATTTTCTTTGAGAAAATCACAAGACTGGTACCATTAATTTATATTGAAATATATTGAATCACAGGAGTATTAGTTGATAGAACCCAGACTTTTTTGTTTTACATGTTTCATTATTTGAAGAAGGGCATAGTGTTAGAAATCATCTAAGTTTAAGAATAAATCTTCGAACCTTTTTTACACATTGCACCCCAGTTGATAAGGTTGTAAGGTCTGATGTGCTTTTCATTGGGGTTTCCCTAAATTTAGTTGTTAGGATGGTGTTGAAGAGTTTAAACATAGAGCGTATTCAGATACATGTTCAGAAGAACCCCAGCTGCACATTTAAGTTAAAAATCTTCACACCTGACACTTGAATTCACAAGGCAGGACGACGTTATCTTTGTGACAGAACAGAAATAGATATTTGGTAGTTATTCATTCTTGGCTGGTGTCCCTAAAATTATTGATCAGAATGTGAAATACAGAAGTTAATTCCTTCCCAAGGGGACTCATTCACTGCTTCAAAGTGTGGCCAACCTCAGTGTTACATCTTCCTGCACCAGTATTGCTCAATACTCACAAAGAGACAGCTGCACATCCTCTGAATCCACTGAAAAATTGTAAAAAGGTGCAGACAAACATTGACTGTCAGTTCCTCTTTAGTTTCTTTTTGACAGCAAAATAAATACATGAGCTCTCTGTAATGAGAGCAAAGCAAACTTGCTGTATTTGCCTCTTATACACACAGACTTGCAGCCTACCCTGAAATGATCCCACATGGCTTTCTCAGTAAAAAAGTGATGGGAGGCTGAACAAACCTGTGTCAAAATTGTATCTGTTGAGGTTGTGGCTTTTAATTTTGCTTCTAAATCCATAGTATTTTAAAAAACAAAATGTCACTGTGCAACAAGAGTTTTCATGTTACCATCAGAAAAAAAAGATGTAATGACGTGACATAAGATAGCAATTGAATAAATAAAAGAGGAAGTCAGGTTGCAACACCATCACTTCAGGTGTATTTCAGGCTTTTTTTTAAGTGGTGTTTTGTGAAGTACTATGACTAGTCAGTGTCTTGCCTGCCATAGACCACAGTCCAATCACTCTCAGTTGGGGCAATCAGAGAGGAGTAAAGCTAAAAGCTACTCAGACTGGGGGCCACGTAAGACTCGCACTTAAATAAATTTCATAGCGGTTTGAGTGAGCCATAATTATAGTAATTTTGAACACTGCCTCATTTTTTCACAGTTATTTACTTTGTTTCTGTTTTTAAATCAAACAAATGGTTGTGTTGCTCTTGGCCATTGCACACATGATGGTTGCATAATGCATCCTGCCGCTGATCATCTGAGTCTGACAGAAGATGTACCAGACTTGTTTTATGTTTCATTGCTGGGCATTACTTTGTGATACATATTTGTGCTTTTTAGGGCATTCAATGATTTTTGCCCGGTCACAGAATATGTTGACCAGCAACTGTGCATGCAGGGATGCAGAAGAAACAGGGATACTCTTTGGCTGAAACAATGGGATAAAGAAAGTAACTGACACAAAAGTCACATCTTGTTAAAATGGTTAAGGAAAAGGTCTTAAGGATTATTAGAATTTCACATAAAAAATGTAAAACATTCACACAAAATGGGTTATTACAATTTTTGGCACAAATACATTAATTTAATTTGATTTAAATAATTCAGCACAGAAGCTCTGTAAGTATACGTATACAACTTTTTGACTAACTATTGATTGAATAATAATTTTGAATTTCTTTTAAACAATACATTCGGTAATTCATAAAAATAATACAAATTCCCATTGGTATTTCAAACCACTTGTATTAAGCTCTTCTTATCAAATGTATTCATTTCCATGTAAACATTTTTTCACTATTTTTTTTTTTAAATAATTCGTTTATACTTTCACTTCTGTTATTTATTTCCAAGAATAGCTTCTTTTTTCATCAAACCTTGAAGATTTTCCCCACGTCTTACATAAGAATATAAGAATAGGTGAAATTTTCCTAGGCTAACAGTTGTATGATTTTCTTTGGTATTTTTCTGCCATGATCAACTATACTTATTCACTGATTATCTACATTTCCTCAATAAACCAAGATAATGTCATCAGATTTTACAGCACATAAACCTTTAGATACAAGAATTGACTCAAACGTATTCTCTGGTTCCGATCACAACATTCTGTGTTTATCTGTCCTCTCGTATTTATTGTATTTTCAATAGCGCCCGCCGATCATCACAGAAGAGGCAGGCGTGCTGTGTGGTGGCAAATTGAAAGTGTAATTTCTAACAATATGGGAGTGCAGTGGCATAGATGCAATTGCCTTGTCTAGATTTCTGAGCAAATGTGAGATAAAAATGAATGTTCTGTTACAAATAAATAAGATGGGAATAACGGTGGGTAAATAACTTTTGCCTGGGGTTAGGAAGGCCTCATTGGGCACCCCATTTCGAAAAAGGATTCTTAAACCATTTGCTTTCCATGCCTCTTCATGCTTTTGACAACACAGGCTATCTCATCTTAGAATTAATTGGAAAACGATATGCCATTGAATCAGTAAAGGTAGTTTTACTTGACAGAGCGGCATGAGATTAAGCCTTTAATGGTATATTTTGGGGAGCAGTTGTTGGGAAAACTACCATGTGTAGCTGATGGTTTTTCTGTGTAACAGAAAACTACTATGTCAAGTGTTTTGTTTCAGTTTCCGTATCTAAAAATGAAACGAAAAAACTAGAACAAAGACAAACAAAACTTGGACTCTGGTATCACTTGAGCTATGTCACCTTGCCTCCCTGAAATTGTGCGTTGTAGACTTCACATACTTTATAAAATTCACTGTAAAGGGAGAGAAGTGGTGATAGAGCATTATTTATCATTCAGTGTAACATTGACTTCAGAATTGTGTAGACATTTCTCAGAGAAATGTTGTGAATTAAGCTGCACTTCAGCACTACATTCATTTGAGGTTATGAAATGTGCCATTTGCTCAGACTGCCAACCCCCCAAAAAAATTGGATTCATAGTTTTTGTAGCAAGATTAATCTAAACATTCCAAACTTGTTAACAATCCCGAGTGCTTTTTGCATCCCTGAATGTGGTCTGTGTTGATTTCTCCTCAAATGACTGTTGTCAAATTAATGGCATAGAGACTAAGACATTGGCACAGAGATTAAGCGATTCCATTTGTTTCCAAATGGAGACATCACAGTGGTGTTGTGGCTGGGTTTATAAATAGGAGCAGAGTTCTTATTCAGTGAAACTTCATTTTAGTACAAACACTCTTGAAAATAATTTTCCTTTACCGTCTTTCCATACAGCATAAGTTTGAGGTTTTAAAATATGCTTCGTGGTACCATTATTTATCCACCACATTGATGATATCCATTATGTAGTTACTTAAATTTTTAATCAAATTCATTACCTTAGTTATTGCCGTGAGCAGGTAAATAAACTTGACTACTTCTTAAAGGTATAGCAGAATTTTCTCTTTGGCCTATCACAAAGGTCTCCCTGTGACCCCCTTGAGATTTTCACTTTTGTACCAGCAGATGCTTTTTTCTTTTTTGTTGCGGTTGTTTTCGGTTTTCTGCAACTTTACAGATGTTTCAATTTTACTTTATTTTTTTATATATATATATATCAACATTCATGTTGGATTCAGTTTTTCTCGATGAGGTTTGGGTTGTTCTATAAGATCTGTCATCATATCGTTTATCATTTGTTTAGTTGAGTGTGCAGCACATATAACATATTATACCAGAACAGATGGTGCATGTTCAAAACAATTTGTATGGAAAGTGATTAGTCTGAAAGAAGATGCTGCGATTGCATTAGTATAGAGAATGGAGAGACCAAAACAGGGTTTGAGAAGGTAGCATCAGCTCGCATGGTATTTAATATGACCATGGAAGCAGACCTTGCGAGTCATATTAAGACGCTGTCTTTCCAGTTCCATGGGCTAAGCCCTGTAAAATGCAGGCAGCTGGCGTTTGGAAGAATAAACAACATCACAATGCCAGACAACTGGTACACTAATGAGAGAGCAGGTCAGTTTTTGAAAGAATCACAATTAAAAAAAAGATAGAACTGTTGGTATATAAGTAACTGTACGATTCATTGCATTTAATTAATTTCATGTAAACATTTATGAATAGGAATGGAGTGGTTCCAGTCTTTTATGAAACGGCACAGTCTGTCATGCCGAATGCCAGAGGCGACCTCAATTGGCCGACAAACGGCCTTCAACAGGCACACTGTGGGAGAGTTTTACGACAACCTCGCCTCGGTGATGGACAGGTAGGCCTATAACAATAATAATAATAACAACAACAACAAGACATCAACATACTGTATGTTTATTTCATTTCTAGAAAAAAATTGTGTGTTTTTATATTTATTTCTATCCTAGATTCAAGTTCCCTCCAAACAGGATATACAATGTTGACGAGACAGGGGTGACTGACGTCCAGAAGCCGAAGCAAGTAGTCACGCAGAAGGGCAAGAAGCAAGTGGGCTCTGTGACCTCAAAAGAGAGGGGGGAGCTCATCACCCTTATATGTGCGGTTAATGCTGTGGGAAATGCCGTGCCACCACTGTTCATATTCCCCCGTGTCAGGTACCACGATCATTTCCTGAGAGGTTCTCCAGTGGGTTCAATGGGCTGTTCTTCAAAATCTGGTTGGACAAACCAGGAAATCTTTGTCACATATCTCAAGCATCTGATCCAACATAGCAACTGCTCCCCAACCAACCCCCTACTGCTCATCTTGGACAACCACGATTCCCATGTGGCGCTGGAGGCGGTCAATGTGGCGAAAGAAAATGGTGTCGTCTTGCTGACCCTCCCTCCCCACACCTCACATCAGCTTCAGCCTCTCGACAAGACTGTGTTTGGGCCCCTGAAGCGATATTATAACAGGTCCGTGGATGGGTGGATGAGGTCCAACCCTGGCAAGGTGGCCACCATCTATGACGTTCCAGGGATGGTCAACACAGCTTTCTCATCTGCAATGTCGCGACAGAACATTCTGTCTGGATTTGAGGCAACAGGAATCTTTCCCTACAATAGGGACAGGTTTACTGATGCTGATTTTGAGTCAGCTGAGGTAACCAACCGACCCGCACCAGCCCAGCCCGGCCCGCAACCAGCCAGTCCCGCCCAGCCCGGCCAGCAACCAGCCAGTCCCGCCCAGCCCGGCCCGCAACCAGCCAGTCCCGCCCAGCCCGGCCCGCAACCAGCCAGTCCCGCCCAGCCCGGCCCGCAACCAGCCAGTCCCGCCCAGCCCGGCCAGCAACCAGCCAGTCCCGCCCAGCCGGGCCCGCAACCAGCCACTCCCGCCCAGCCCTGCCAACAACCAGCCACTCCCGCCCAGCCCGGCCAGGAGACTGCGGGGTATCGATCTCCTTCATCAATTATCCCACTTCCAAAGGCAGCGCCTAGAAAAACAACAACAAAAAGAAAAAGAGTGAAAACAAGAATACTTACCGACACCCCAGTAAAGGAAGAATTGGAAAAAATTAGAGAAGAAAGGAAAAACCCACCAAAAGTACGGAGAAAGATACCTCTTCAAAAGCAAGATTCCAGCAGCTCAGATGACACGCACATGTCTTTAGACGATGACCCTGATAGCCCTGATGACATTACATCAGATGAGGACGAGGACCAGTCCATCAACGTAGGGGATTATGTGCTGGCAAAATTTGTGGGGAAGAGGAAAATTCATTTCTTCATTGGCCAGGTCATTAAAATGGATGCCTTAGAAATAGAGGCCAAATTTCTGAAAAGAAGCCGTCCGTGCCAGGGGGGAGGAAGGAAGCCAACGTTTGTGTGGAAGGAGAAGGATGAGGCTGTCATTTCAAAGCAGGACATCGTGAAGAAATTGCCCCGGCCCTTTAGTGTCGGGGGCACAGCAAGAAGGGAGAGGCAGTTAATGTTCCCCTGCAATTTGGGACATTGGGTGATTGAATAACTGAATTGAATGAATTTAACTGCCTGAATTTGAGATTTTTTAGAAATAACTGTTTTTAGATGAATTACTTGTTCTTGTTGTACTGTTTGTAGCCTACTAATTGAATGATTGGAAAATAATTGAATTGAATGAATGGCTGAATTTTAGATTTTTTTAGAATGAATTCACATTAACTTGATTAGAGTTCAAAAGGAGGAGAATTTGAGGTGTATTTCTTGTCGTATTTCTAATAAAGTTACCTTGTTAACCTGACATTTTTTGTGCTGGCTCAATTTACCCCACACTGTGGCTCAACTTACCCCGTGCACGGGGTAAGTTGAGCCACTTGACTTTTTTTTTTTTAAAGGTTATAACACTCTAACCATAAGAGCTGATCAATTGTTTTTTGCTCAGATAGTAACAGGACACTTTGAAATTTAGTATGATGTGAAGATTTGAAACAAATACGCCTTTATCACTTAGCTGTGATGAAAAATGTAAAAAGTGGCTCAACTTACCCCGGTCTCCCCTATAACTTTTACATTATATGTTATGTTGAGCTAGGTTATCAGCCTGCTACTTACCTAGAGTGAGACTGTTCAACCTGGGGTTAAAAGTTTGTAGAAATGCATTTTGTTTGTTTGTTTGTATGAGTGTTCCACCATTTAACCACATGATGGGCACTTATTGCAATTGTAAGTGCAGACTGCTGTGAAAGTCTTGTATACTGTGAGCATCTAAATATTGCTTCTATATGTGGGGACTTATTGTCTCAGTTTATTGACTTTCTTTTTGCAGTTTTCAGTAAATCAAATATCTATGTCTGTTTAAGAGTCCACAGGTAAAACTGGAGTTGTCCATATGTCATATTTCATGACAATTTAGATTTTTAATATTAGAGAGAAAGCATGCATTGAGGGGTGGAAAAGCATTCTGTTGTATGAAATATAATCGGTGCAAAATCATCAAACAGGATCTTGTTTTTCTTTCTTTTTAATGGAAGCAACCTTATATGTTTTACAGAAAAACCTAAATGTGTGTTGATGCTGTCAAAAGCAAACAACTAGCTGGGTACATTTTAGTGATATCTTTCAAATGAAAAAATACAGAATATACTGTACATTGAAAAAAACATTCTGAAGATTGATAAAGTGAGTTTATTTCCTAGTGCAGTGACCCTTTTCAAAAGAACATCTCCAGATGTCGCTCTCAATTAACATTTGTCCTCCTGATGGCTGCGACAAGTTGTCACCCAAAGGAGAAAAAGTTGGTAAAAGGAGAAAATGGTTCTGTCCACATTTGCCCTAAAGGTTAAAAAATGCTACAGACAATTTTTTTTTCTATTCATAAAAAAACATGCACTATTTCACTCTTCTTGTCCTCTACCAGATAGCTCCAAGGCTTCCAAAAGGGAAGGTGTTGATTATTTAGCTCACAAGATGGATTTTTTTCATGTTCTAAGAGACCATATAGCACGGGAAGAGACCGTCTGACTAGAAACATACAATGTTTACCTCTTGGGTGCAATCCATTAAAAATGGTGCTTTGATGGTGTCAGCTTAACAGCCTCCGCACCATTTTTCCCAAAGTCAATCACAGCAATACAGACACTGAATTTATGTGCTGGAGAGCTGGAGCTGAGGTAAATCATGTTAGAGTAAAATGAGAAAGCTTTACAATAATGCATTTTAAATTTCATCATAGGTGTGGACACATTTGTTCTTTTTGCATTTGTGTACAATGTTGTTCACACTTATTATGAGTCCAACAAACACAGGGTGTTATTACATTGCTGTCTAGACACTAGAAGCTAGTTATTACTCCACAGAAAGATTTTTTCTTTAGCTTTTTCTGCTCTCAGCCATTACACATGGAAGACTAATTGATCCCTGTAGATGGCAGACAAGGCAATAGGTCATAAAGCCCAGCCACTTTGCTTTTTCACAAGTTGCTATCACTTTCCTCCCAAAGTGCCATCAGCAACAGCAAGGGGAAAAACTCAGGACATAATTTGAAGCAATACATCTTGGCAGACGGCTACTTTTGTCATCATAACTGGACAAAAGAAAGAAGAATAGGCTACACCCAAACCAGCCCTCCTACCAAAGGGAAAATGTGCAGTGAGGATGCAACAGAGAAAAGTACTGTAGTGCAACACTATAAATTAGTATTTACATTTTCTGACTTGATAGATCTCTCCAATTGTTGCTGTCTTATGTCATCATAATTGGAAAAAGGCCTATGTTTTATTCTCTTGTAAATTTAAAGCAGGGCTCAGTAATACGGGGTTTGTTTACCATGCAATACACACCCCAAAGCTGTAGGGGGAGCTCCGTAGAAAATAGGCGACAGTCTAGCCAGACTGTCGTAAACCCACCAGAGGCAATTTACGGTTTATTTTTCAAGACACTGGCAGAGAGTTGGAGAAGACGACGGAGGTTTGCGATGTCTTCATAGGTATGTAGTAAAAGTAATTATCAAAGCAGTATAAAAGCAAAGAATGAATTGTAAACCATATGTGCATGTTTGTCTCGGCTCAGAGCCCTTTACGACCTGCCGTGAAGCAGTAGTTCTCGGCTCTCGTGTGTCGCGAGACTTCCAGAGCTAAACAAAGCACGCGGCGCCACAGGCAAAGTTGCAAGCACTGTTTCGGGCTAGGGCCACCAGATGGAGATGGAAATGTCACCGTTTTCATCGGAACGGGTCAGCCAAGCAAAGTGATGATTGCCAAGCAATTTTATGACCATGAAAAAGTTGCATAGCATGTCTTTAACACAATCTCTATGATAAGCACAATGCTTAAGATTAATCTGAATAATTGATTTGATAAATGAGTTATAGCCTACAAGACCAACCAGAATACATTTTGTGTGTATAATTATGAACGGGTGGAAAATATTAAAAAAGTAAGAATTTCCCTACTGAAAAAGTCTTTTTTTCATAGACTGGCTGATGAGGGTTTGTTTTTGAAAGATTAGTTGATGGAATGGTATGGTGGGGAGGGAGGGAGAAGATTCCCTGGAGATGGAGACTCCTGGTTATCGTACGAAAACATGTCATCGAGATAGGAATCAATGTACATGTCATGTTACCTTTGCTTCATCATCTGCATGTGGGGCATGTCAATCTTTTCACAAAAACTTGTCATGCAAGTGATTGGTCATGTGAGCGTTTTGTTAGTTGATATGTCATGATGGGGACTGTGATATGAGCAATAGATAAACAGCTGACATGACGCTCATGAGCTTAATCATTAAAACCATCTTCCTAATACCATGCCAGACTCTGTCACATTGCCAAAGCAGCTCGGGACCTATCCAGGCATACACTATGGATCAGATGCCAAGATGCTTAAATTAGCCTGATTGAGATTTGAGTGACACCACGTGTGCATAAATTATCATGCTTAATGGTTCACGAAAGGTTTATTTCTGAAACAACATTTAGGTTGGTGTGAAATGTCAAGGTAACAATAAGATGACTGCCATAACCCAAAGTCTCCTGGCAGAACGTTGTCTAGAAATGTTTGCTGTCATTTGTGCTGCAGTAGATCTTTGTCAGGTGGAAGCTGCCATTGCCTCTTATGTTTATCAGTAATCCCTGGGCAACTATGAGCCAGTTTAATAGTTTTGCTGCTTGACGTTTTGCTGCTTGATGTTTTTTTTTTTTTTTACAGTAACTGCTGCACAGAGGGACTATGTCCCTACATCATGTTCTTGCATAAAGATAAAGAAGAACAAACAAACAAAAAAAGAATTTAAATAATATTCTAATGGTCTGGCAAAAGTGTGTGTCATACCCTGCACCTGTCAAGGACTGTTTAAGAAAATATCCCACATACCGTCATCAATTTCTACATCTGCGTCTCCCCCGACCATCAAGCAACCCTGTAGCTTTACTGTACAGGCTGTGTATTCACCCGTTGCACATGAAGCAGATTTTTTTTGTGTGAGCTGATGCACATTCTCATGTTTGTAATCCAAACTTTTTTTTTTCCTCTATGCTCTGAACTTAGTTGAGCTTTTTTTTTTTTTTTTTTTACCAAAATGACCACCAAATGAAGCAGATTTAATTTTTTCTGCTTCACTGTTTGTCCCTTTTTATATTTGTTGATGTGCAGTTCATATTTCTTGTTACTTTGCTAAGCATGCATGTTTAGTTTTTACGTTGTCTAGATATACAGATGACTTATTAGGGGAGTGTCCGCATCCAATCTTGGCTAAAAACTGGAGTGGAAATCAGTTTATACATGTTCATAATATTACGGTATAAAAGAAAAATCACACATACACATTTTACACTTTGTAAATGTAAATTACATTTTTATTAATGAAAGTAAATGGTTTTAAGCATCTGGTATCTTGTGTTTTGAAGACGTTCTGTTATCTAGCCCCATCTAAGTTGCTCAGATACTTCAATTCAAACATTAATTTGTGCTACCAACACATTAACTTCAAGATCTAACCATTCACCTTCAGCCTGATATATCCCAACACTTGACAGGTAATATTGTGATTAGACAATCAGTGTTGTCCAACTTTGATATGTTTATTCTTGTGGGATAAAAATCAACATTTGCATCCTCTGACCATCATTGCAGTACAGTCTTACTGTCTTATTCCACATTACTGTATGTTGAAATATTGCCATAGTAACCAGATTCCCTCCATAAAGACTATTGGGACGATATGACATGAGGCCAGCCGTAATTGTAGGTTGTGGTCGCTAACTGCTCTGGCCCTGTGTATAATTTTTCACATGAAATTGCCCCTCAGCATGCTGTCTGGAAAAGAACTTGGCATTTTAAGTGTTGGGAAAAGATTCTTATGAATCTGTTGATCTTCCATTTTGTCCTGCAAAACCAGAAAGAAGCATGCTTACTTTATATGTTCGTGTTGGATCTACAGCTTGACTTACAGCCAGAGTAGTAAAAAAACAAGTTAGTGTATGCAAACACAAATATGTCATAACGTGTACAGGCGTGCACACAAGTTGCCATGATTACCATACGCCTTTGGCTTAACCAGTAAACAGCTGTTTCTGCAAATCTGAAATCTGAAAAATTGAAGTAGTTTATTCAACTTTGGTGGATATTGAGTAACTGCTGTACTGGTTACACTGAGGCTGACGAGTACAGTGCTTTTTTAGAATAATGTTCTATTGCAGAGGCCCGTTTCCCCAATATATCTTCAACTGTTTGAAAATGGATGAAAAAGTATAACAAAAAACACTTTTCTCATACTTAATAAGAACACTATCAATAATATTTGTTCTGAAAAATGACTCGGTTGTTCAAATGTCAATTACAATACAGAGCAGCAGTCTAATGTGTTGTTGAACTTGGATAACTCGGTTATGGTATTTCTTTCTCATTTTTCTCTCTCCAAGCCTCATCTGTTTCCTCTCTCGTGCACTATTTCTCTTTCTGCCCATCTCTCCCCCTCTCAGCATTACCATCACCTTTCTTTCTGTGGGGCCTTGGAGGGTTCCGCAATTATGTGTTGGGCGCTCAGGAAAGTGGATCACTGCAGTGAAATAAATCGCTCCATAACAGCTGCGGTGAAATGGCGCTAATTGCCGATTGATTTGGAGCAGAGGCAGCAGCTATCTGCAATGCAGAGCCGCATCTGCCACTCTTTTCTCATCATTCCCCTTTCTGATTATCTATTGTTCAGGCTGTTTACTTTGTAGTGATGAGTGGTAAATGGCAGGTTAAGGAAGCTAAGGAGGCCAGACACCAAATTGGGTCCCTCTCAAAAAGACGGAGTGTAAAATTAGACATAATTAACACACCCCTTAGGCAGATTCTCCAAACCTCATGGAGATGGCAGAGATGCAAATTAGTTGTAAAGATCCATACTTTATACACAAAAACAGTGATTATGCTGCCTTTGGTGTACAGGGGCTCCAGCCAGTTTTGATTGGAGCAAATCAAACACTGTACAGCTCATTTTACTTGTGATGACTACGAATGTGTTGTTGCTGTCCGCACCATAACAACTTAAAAGAAAGAAAATGCCACAAAGCGAAAAGCACCCCTTGGTAAGCCAAGAGTTTGATTGTACAGATGTTTTTTTTTCTTTCTCAGCAAAACCTAAAACAGTCAAGCTGTTGTTGAATATGCTCTATAAATCCTTGCTCCGTTGCATTTATGAAAAACTGATTTCACTTAATTTGATGAATGACACATTCATCAAGGTGTGAAATAAAGTAAGATAAACAATATCTGACAGATTTGAGCCACCTGGGTTAATAGTGTGGTCTGCAGCCTCTGTATATGTCACTTTGCAGTGATTCTTTCTTTCTCAAAAAATATTTCTGTCACATAATTGATTTAAGTGCAATATCATCACAGCTCCTCAAACCTGTATTTGACAACACTGCTGCACGTTGTCTCTTCAATTTGTGGTGAAGCATATTAGATCCAACGTATAGTCTTACTTGTCACATTTAAAAGGCCTGCCCATCACTAACTGTTGACAATACTCTCTCTGCAGCTACTTTTATGTTTTGGAGATGAAGTCCAACTTGAAGAGCACAATCAGTGCAAAATTAGAAACCAACAAAATCAGATACAAATTTCAAAGTCAGATTTTCAGCATTTTTATTTATTTTTTTCTTTACAAGAAATGTGCATTACCTTATTTTTGTTAGCCTATTCATCCATGTAAAGCAGCCATGTTTGAAGAAGCCAGCAGTATTTATAATCAGTTTCTCTGCAGAGCGTGTCTGGTATCACACTGAGGATTTGTGAATACCTGCATATAAACCTAACCAAACAGTGAGTTGGGGAGAGTGGAAAGGAAAAAACAAAACAAGAGAAAAAGATATGGGGCTGGGCTGTTTTAGGTAAACTTAAAGGATAGCAATACTTAGTCAAGATCATGTTGTGCAGCACACTTTGTACCAGCTACCGTATGTCTCTGAGGTGTAAACAACTTGGTGTAAATAGGTCAATACTTAATATATTAATAGGAAGTGGACTGATATAAGTGTATGGATTTTGTTGATTTATCATGGCTAAGCATCACAAGAACATGTTTTTCAGAGAGCAGAAATGTGTTTTCAAAAGGAGGAAAGAGGGAATTTTAATGATAGTACTTGAATATCATGGTCTCAAATGGCTACAACCATGGTACTTCGACGATGAATTTGTAACATCAGGTCAGCGCAGATTACTGTTTGACATGGGAAATTGAGTTGAGGGGGAAAAAAGAAAAGAACAGAGAAGGTAATTAATGAGTACAGCTCTAGAAATACTGTGAGGGGAATCATACACATTTCACTGTACATTTTTCTCGGTCATTGATACAATTCACATTATCCAATTCATTTGTCATTTCAAACTTATGAGCTATGGAAATTCAAAGTAGCACATGCATTTTCTTCTGATGCTACTTATGATATTGTCCCTGACAATAAATAGATTAGATTTTATGCTTAACAATGAACTGGGGAAATACTTGTAAAAAGAACTTTTTTACTGAAATTGATTGGCAAATGCTATCAGTCTCAGAGTTGATTATACATTTCCATTTTTATATTGAAATTCTATTATAAAAATATATTTTATTAAGTGAGCTCATGATGTGTGCATTGTGAACGGTGGCCCCCTGCTGAACAGATTGTCTTTTCACAGCAGGTGCACTGCCATTTGCCACAAACTTGGAATTGACATCATTATACCTCAATTTTATGAATCATGTTTGTTTTTAAGCAGAATTGGATACGGTTTCTGCGAAAGGTTTTTAAGTGATCATGTCATGATTCACATTGTCAACAGCATTTAAAGTGTAATGTCGCCACTGCTGTGACTCCGGCAAATATTGTTTTCTTCTCTACGGTTTCTTTCTCTGGTTTGAGTAAAGCAGTTTATACGTACAAAAGCAGAGCAACAAAGCAGCCAAAACAAAGGAAGAATGCTGTAGCTTGTAACTTTGACACACTGCAGGTATACATCCCACACCGGCTTCAGAAATAACATAATGCCTGCAATCCAAGCGGACTGGTGAAATTATGACAATTATATGAAGTGAAGGGTTTAATTTATTATTGTGGGCATGTGTTTACGTCAAATAAGTGGGTGAAAAAAAATTAAACCTCTGGCATATCCACTGAAAGCGCTTTGTACAGTAAAGGGACAAAGTTTTCTTTTGAAATTAGTAGGGTGAAGTAAGCATTGATTGAACAGTGTAATAACAATTAAATATGACACAATCTATGTCAGGGCTATGAAATAGCTGATACACACAAGGTGGAACCCAAAAGCAGACTGACACAGAAACATGGAAGGGAAACTGGTTTATTAATAGAAGTGGGTTGCAAGGTGAGTCCACAGAGAATCCAGTCCGGTGATTATCTCTATGAAGAGAGGGGATCGTTAGATTGGTCCAGGATAATTCAATAATGACAATCTGTTCGCTTAGTGAGCGCTTACTAAGTTTCCAGGAGGGGTCCAGCGAAGCGATGCAGACTGCGGTGCGGTTTGTCTGAGATAGCAGTGGGGCGAGCAGGTAGGCACAAAAAGCAGGAAAATGATAATGTTTGCAGGTTGTCAGTCCAGACACTGAGATGGAATCTGTGGAGATATCCAAGATCTCAGGAGAAGCAAGGTTGCACTGACAGCACAGATAGAGGCACAGTTAAACAAAGAAAGCTTTCTTCAAACACTGTGGAACACTGGTTGGCGTGATTACCACAAGAGATAGTGAGACAATCTGGCGAAGACTGCAGATCCTTAAGAAGCCAGCTCTAAATGAGCACAGACGAGCTGCAGGTGGGCCGGCAGGAACAATCCAGACTCCACCCCGGACTTCCTGGATACCTGCTCAGCCCCGCCTAGAACTCAGAGCAAAACCAAAACACCACAGCCAAGTGCAATCATGACAATCTGCATTTAAAAGGATTTCCCGATTCCTTGTCTGCCACCAGGCACAAAGTCTACCCGAAAATATCAGTTCAATATACAGCACACAGGCTGTGGGTCTGTAATCATTCAACCAAACACTGTTTTTTACTGTAAATTGATTATCATTAGAATGTTTCTCAGCCTCTTTTCTGCAATTTTCAATTCACAGTAGGTGAAAACAAAACATGGTATACTAAAACATCTTGCTCTTATTAACACAAGGAATGTCCGGGTTTTTTTCTATCTCCATTGTAGACAAATACATGGGGAAAGGTTATTTCTTTGCAAAAATGCAATTGTTTTTGTAATTTATTACTCGCCATAAAATTCGGATAATATTTTGCCGTTTCTTTTCTCCAGTGAAACTCCTTTCTTTGCCAGGGTTTGTTAATTGTTTCTTTGGTTGCCTGGTATGTGCTTGCTATGGGACAGAAAGTCTGTCTTTGCACCAAGACTGAGAGGAAGGTTATCCATCGCCACTGTAATGACATGTGCCTGACATGTGTTATCTTATCCAAGTTTGTAAAAAGAAAAGCTCTTGGCTATTTGCAATTTTGATGCATCCCTAAGGCCAGTGATAGTCTGTGACCATTAAGACGGATATATTTTTTCCACTAAGTGGGACGGACAATCACATGTAAGGTTTCTGACAACATCGCATGTATACTCTCTATTGGTCCGGCTTGGGCAATGCCACTTAGAAATCTGTTTAAATGGGAAGCAAACTCCTTTTTGCCACATCAAATTAAGTATGAGCTATTGTTAATTTTTCTACTTTATTTTGTACAAGAATATTTGAATGAGGTAAGTACTAATAAGAATCCCTTTTTTTGTCTTCTGGTCATGAGCCATAACTTCCTGAAGTCTTTGCTGGTTGCATGGCAACTGCACAGCAACAACACATCATCCCATAAATATCACTGTATTTAACTTGTGTGAAACCACAAGTGCTCAGTTTGACATCACTAGAAAAACTTAAAACAGAAAAGAAAAGAGAAAACCAGTACTTCACATGCATTAAATGGTCACAGTCATTATTGAGTTATTTTCAATCAAGCTCTCTCAAAATTCAGTAAATTCTGATTAGCAGAGACTTTGTTTCATTTTGTGACCCTGGCACAGTGTGATTCATTTTTTCCTTTCTGCCAAAGGAGCCCTCAATCCAAGCTCGATCCCACACAACTTCTCCCATTACGTAAGCGTGTCCCTGCCACCGGCCAACTTCGAGGACAATGTGGTCAGACAATAATAGTTCGTCATATAACCAAAGTGCTATGATGTCAACATAATCACATTGTTTGTACAGTAACCACCAGTTGGAGAAATGTACTGTTAGGTTAGTCCTTCCCTGTTTATAGGGCTCTCTATGTGAGGAAAATGAATGATGGCACGCTATATCCTTCATCCTGCCAAATCTGTCTTTCTGCTCTGCATTGAGTAGTTTCACACACCCCCTTAGCCCATCATCCACAGTGACCTCATGGTGAATTTTGTCTTCGTCCCATCTTTCACAAACAGGAAAATTTTAGACCACCCACAAAGAGTACACACAGGCACCACAAACTCAAATTCTCACCAGGCATGATCCAATGTAACTGCAGAAATGATCGTTGGAAATGTGGGAACTTTCACGCTCATGCAATTTGCCCGAGGCCCAAGTTTCACCTTTTACACTCTTGATTCTGACACGCTAATGGCTCGCGGGAGGCATGGCCACTGAGTTGGTGCTCCGCTTATGAGAAAAAGACAAACATCCTGCAGAGAGCATTGAGATAGGAGCTGTTGTTTTCATTACTTTGGTTTATCGGCTCAATAGTCATCTCCTCTCCTAGTGCTAAATATCCCCCTGATTTGCACGTCTCAAACCCACACCTGAAACAATTCATTAAAAATGAATGAGAAGAAAGCCAAACACTGAGAACGTGTGTAGACAGGAAAACAGCAAAAAACATGAACACTTGCGGTTTGATTCAGATGAAGATTTATAAGATATTAAGCTTTGTACAAAATGTACAAATTTCATGAGTCCAGAAATGTAGTAGAATTATTTTACCATGTATCTTTGCGTATTATAAACTAGCTAAACTATCCACTAATAATTATTTATTTAGCAATAACAAATCTGTTGTGTGTGTATTGAGCCAGAGTGATGTCATTAAAGGGACAGTATGTCCAACATCCAACAGCTGAAGCTGAACCTAACTTAGTGTATTAATTCCCACAGCTGTTTCTGTCACTAAATGCCTGTTTTTATTGGAAGAACAAATCTTGGGAACATTTTCAGAGGAGCAATTACTGTTTTCAAGTGACAGAATTTCTCCAGTTCATAACTTCTCGTTCTGTCAAAAGGAAAAGTTCTGCATTGAATTTTTGATGCATAATGTATCATAAAGCAATCACCGTAGGTGTTTTTGAAAATGAACGGTTATAAAGTGCACATATAAAGTGCAGTTCCGATCTGGGGGGGTGTACGCCCTCGTTTGAAGTTAAGTTGTGTTGAGTTCCTGAACTTGATTTAGCTTAATGTGTTAACTTTTGAAATGACCTATTGATTTTGTGTAATGCTTTCTTATAAATGTTCTTTGTCTTGGTTCCCTCTAAAAAAAACCTTGAAAGAAACCACCAAAGTTATTTCAATGCATTGACAACCACATGATTAAATACTTTCCTTGTTGTCTAACTTTGCTCAAACATACATAAATATTTAAAGCAAACACATATGGACAGTGGTTATTTTAGTGACCCTGAGACAGCCAGCAAAATAAATTCCTTTCTACATGAGATGGCAATTTCATGTGAGCACAATGCATTTTTAGTTCTATCAGATCTGTTTTTGTTTTGTTTATCTTTCCCCATTTGCATCATTATGAGAGAGAGAAAATCTATGGTAGAGTTTGAATAGCTCTGTAATGAGGAGGAGGATTCAATCATCCTTTCAAAGTAGGCCCGCTGCAGCAATGAAAATATAAATCCACACTCGTAAATTCCACACTTTAAGGTCCCCGCATCCTTCTTAATGTCTCTAGAGTTTACAGCGGCCTTGTGTGTGATACTCCACTATAGATGTACTGGGTGATTTACGGGTAGTTTTTCCCTTCCTAGAGCGGGATAATGGTAGAGATGTCCAAGTTAGCCTCCCCGGTGTGAGCTATAAAAGTGCTGTAATTGCTGTGTTAATTTTGGGCCAAGCACAAAAGGATGCTTGGCGATTCATCCAACTATCAATTTACCTATCATGTCACCATTTGGTGTTTGGCATGTCTGTGCCATTATTACATATGCCACATAATTGGGCATGATTAAAAGGAAGCACAAGTACTGTAATTAATGTCAGTTGTCAAAAACCAAAACGCTGGCAGATGATAATATTTCTCTATGGCTTGAGTAGGAAGACCTTTGAATTCAGGAAGCCTCTGACTGACATCATACGACCACTGTGCACACAAATGATTCACATTTTCATTTGGATCAGTTACAAATAAACACCCGGCCTCTTTTTTTTTTTTTTGTCTTTCGCTTTGATATGTATTGTTTATTGTTGTCCAAACAGCCATTTTGCCACCTCAACCATCTCTGAATTTGTTCAAAAGTTGAATTTGCAAAATGACAAATATACCCAGATGTCATGCTGATTCTCAGAAAGAAAGAAAAAATGTCAAGGCAGACCTTGTCCCCTGGATATCAACATGCAAAGCATTGCAACAGTTAGAATAATGGAAATAACAAAACACTAGTTCCAACTGATGTTATATTCACATTCAAGTAATGAGCCAGACACTTGAGTTTTAGAGATCTTTTTTGTGATCAGATACTGCAGTTGTAACCCCTTTGCCAAGTGTTCAACTTTGGTAAAATTATGAAAACCTCTATGATCAAAGGGGATGTTCCACAATACTAGCTCACGCTAAACCACAATAGAAGTCGATTTAACCACTGCATATTACATAAATCAATGAAAACCATCATTGTCTCATAAAGAACATTGTTTCAAATACAGCCACTGTGCCTGAAACGAAATTCAAAACACATGTTGAACACAGTCCCTTTCCCAAAGAAGCTCGAACAGTGTAGAGTGTAAATAAAAACAGATGAAAGCAATAATTTGGAAAAAATTTAAACCCTATGGTTCACAGAGAGTACAAACTGTTTTGGAAACCGGGTTGCACAGTGTAAAGCCACAGCTATGGTTGTGTCCAAATGAGAAGCTGTACAGGCTTAATAGCAGTAACTAAGAGGAACGGGCATCTTGAAAGAAGGCAAGGTAACTTTAAGAAGTCTTCTGTGATTAGAGTTACCCAGAGCTTCATTGTAGCAGGTACAAGTTTGTCCAATGAAGGGCTCTCTGTTCAAGTCACTGATGTCTGTTCTGAAATAGATTTTAGGAAAGGTTCCTTGCAATAAATGAAACTTTTTTTTTGCTGTTCTCTCAAAAACTGCTTGGTTAAGTCGCTTTAAAGAAAAAAAAATGGGGCTGGTTATTTGTATTCAAGGCCAGTGACCTTCAGGAGGCCAAAACAAATAGGAAGGCTTAAAACATCCAGTGCCAGTAACAACTAGGGAATAAGCAGCAGGAAATCTGTTTAATGTGGAACATGCTCTCTCAGCACTGGTGCCCTTTTTTTTTTTTTTTTTTTGTAATATGCAAGTGTTTTTGACCCTTTCCATATGAGATGTGAAACACCGTTAGCCATGCTGGATCAACTTGGATCAAAAGTTTTGAGAAATAATATTTATGTAAGTTTTCTTATAATAGTCTCTGGGCTGCTGATTTAATGTACGCAACCAAATTTAGATATTTGAAACAACCCCAGATTAAACCACATGAAGAAATCCACATGGAATAATATGACTTTAGCTTGTATTTTTGTTATAAAAATGTTACTGTTTGTCTGACCCTTGATGAAAGACATTTTAATGTTTTCAGGAGCATAGTGTTTGACAAAGAATAAAACAATTCAGGCAGACTTTACTTCCAGTTGTATGGTTTTATTAATGTAATATATTTTCATTCACTGAGGAACAAAACCTGTACAGATGGATATTTGCAGCATTCATCAGAATGCTGCTAGTGACCGCTCTCCCACAATAGGCTTACTACCCGAACCATCTGTTTCATCTAGTGTGGGAATACAATGCTGGATAGTGCTCTCTACTGTACTACGAAGCAGCGAGTGAAGTAAATTAGGTGATGACCTAATGCAGGATGAGAAGAGGCAACATCCCATTTCTTTCTTCACCATACCACATGGGATCTATTTCCTCTCAACATTAATAATACTCTGGAGCATTAAGGCATGCAGCAAAAGCAGATGTATTCTTCCCCGGGCTGATTCAACTTGTAAGCATTTCCTCTCCCAAACCCCAATCCTCAGTCCTAAGGCAAAGCATGATTACCCGATTTTAATGAGATTTTTAATGTGTTTCTTTTTTCCCCCAATTCCTGTGAGAGAATCCAGTTTTGTTATGTACATACTATGGTTAATGTTTGCAGTGTGATGGTATGCAAAAAGCACTTGTGTCAATATTTTTTTCCCCCATTTGTCTTTCTTTTTGATGATGCCAGAGTTCTACTTTCCTTCCTTTTGTGAGTGCATGTTGGTAATAATCCTCAGGGATTGTGCGCAGTCTATTGTATGGAAGTCAATAATTGCATCATGACACCTCTCCTTCTTTTCTACTTTTTCTTGGGATTATTTGATGCAAATATGAACAGTATACATACCCCCCATAGATATCAGCTATCATAAATTTGAGTCATGAATCTGCATTTAAAGTAAATTGTCAAGAGCCATCAAAGTTGGTGAAACTTGTTCATTATTCGCCCACAGTTCTTGTGTGGTACTTGATCTGTAAAACTGAAACTTGTCAGTTATTCCACCATGGTTAATGGTTCACACTTACATAGTATCTTTTAACTTATTTAGTTTCTACAGAAGCTTTAGAATGCATTTCTCATTCATTTCTCACACACCGCAGTCCTTGAAATGACATCTTTGTGCATTATGTGCGGCACTTTTTTATTTTTGAATTGCACACCAATATTAAGTATAACTATCAATCTTGTCTGCTTGACTTTTGATTTCTGAAATGATATATCTGTTTCAGACTAAACCCCAAACATGATAAATAAACAGTTGAAGTCCTGAGACTACTATAGAAGTAAAAACTGAATTTACCTGTAGTGACAGCATACCGTACTCTTTTTAACGCCTCAACCATCTTCCAGCGAGTAGTTCTGTCACTGATAACACAAGTGTTATTACTAGTGTTTTGTCCTCAAGAACATTTTCAGTTATCTGAAGGAAATCCTCTTTCATGCAATGCTCTAAAGTAATAATAAAAAGCACACTCTTGGGGAGAAACATCATTTAGACTTATCGATCAGACAAAATCTCTCTAATATGTAGCACCTAATGAAGCTGAAAACACAGGGGTTTTGCTGTAAATGATTCAGGAAATTCCCTTGTTTTCTAGATTTACAAACTACTGAATACTTTATAACTATCTAGTCTATTAAGCTGAATGATTCAGAAGCCACATTTTCAACTCCAAACATTGGTTTGGAATACTTTCAAAGCATGAGTCAAATGGTTTAGAATAACACATAGTTGATTGGAAAAAGTGAATGTTTTAAGCATTTAAATGTCACTGGGAATTCAAAACTGCTGTGTTTTGTAACATTGCTTCAAGTACAGTTGCATGCATGACAGGGCTATTGAATAATTTTGCTTTTGACAATGACAAATTATCTTGATACAGCCTTGAGTAGTTTTTGTGCAGATCTTACAGTACTTGCACACATTTATGGATGTGTTCCTGAAAGAAAAATAAACTAATTTTGTCCACCTTCCAGATACCCTGGCCAGGTCATACGTAATAAGAACTTGTACATTCAAGAAATAACAAGGGCACATGTTTGCTCAACATGACTGTAATGAGTTAAGGATTGTTAAACTCAATACATTTGCCCTCAACTCAATATATTTATGTTGAGAAAACATACTTCTATTTAGACCATCTAACGTGCCTTATTTATTGTTTTTAGTGTATGATTGTGTTTGCTGTTACTGGCTAAGTATTCTTGTTAAAGATAAAGATGCGCACTTGGGGTTGCTGCTTTCCTTTTTATAGAATGGACATGTGTAGGTCACAGGAAGATGAAATAGATAGTCTGAGACAGAACTGCTATTAGCGCAGTCTAAACCCAGAGTAGCATTTCTGTAAAGTGAGTCCCTGTGCAACAGTGTCGGCAGCTAAAAAGTTTTTGCTCCATGTTTGCTTGACTCAAGTTGTACTTGCCCCCACTTTTGCTCCCTTTTTTCTTTCCCAGTCTCCATTCCTCGACTGTGGGGTCATGGTACATTGTTGAGCTCAAGTCAACCCAAATAACTGAGAGACGACAGACCCTTGGCTTCTTATACTAATATGCTTGTCTTATATTTGGATGGAACCATGACATCATAGGGCAAACTGCCTGGTTTCCATGCTGAATTCTTCCACCCATACAGTTTACCTTTATTTCCCACTGCACAGGCAGCAGCTGCTCACTCCATTTTTGAATGAAACCCAAGATTTCCTGTTTCTTTTTAGGCGGATGGTGACCATATGCCTGGACAACAACCAGAGCAAAAAAAGTCACAGAATTAGAATTTATTTTTCTTGAGATTCCCCATCAATCTGCTTTATATAGTGAGGCAGAGCAGGTGCTAAAAGTATAACAAAAAAGAATACATCATGCTGTAGACCTGAATAAACAAAAGTTTGTGTTGCAAATGCCGATTTCACAATTTCTTAATCAGGTAGTCATATTACTTTAAAAAGAGAAGGTTCAGAATATTACAAGGTAATATTAAAAAAATTTTGTGATCACCTTTTTGTTTTGAAAGAATTATACAATGACTACATTTTTCTAAATCATTTTCCTCACTGCAATGCAGATTTCATCTAGCTAATGATCATATGTCAACTTGTGATGAGGTTAACATGATAATGTCATGATGTTGACTCTTGCAACAACAGATGGCATCAGTCCTCCAGCTGAAACGATCATTTAAGTCATTTGTCCATGCACTTAAGTGAAACCCACAATTGCGTCCCGTAAAGTACTGCCCCTACAAGCATAAGGAGGCAAATGGGATTCATATGAGCATTTGTACATCAGAGCAGACAAGTGTTATTCTTTTTCTTTTTACAAGGTTAGGGTTGAATGTAAAAAAAACGTGCCTAGGGTTAGAAAAAAATGTTTTTATAGCTTAAACTTCTTAATACTCATAATTTGCGTTCCCTGTCATGTGATGCTTCCTTACAAAATACGACAGCCTGGTGATACATTGCCATGTCGCAGTTTGTAAAATTGCACTTTAACAAGACTACATTTTCCACATGTGGATAATTATTCATGTTACACATTCTTTTCTGAGACTGTGCTGCATTTACACTGTTTTATATCGTTAAGACAAAGATGGCAGGTGATATTTGTGACATTTCTTTTTTTTCAAATACATATGAAATGAAATGCAATCCTTGTAATTAGAAAGCTTTTAAGCTATATGGATCAGACAAGTGTAACATGCTTATCTCATGTTTTGATGGGGCTATAACATGTACATCTCCTTTTTCTTTGACTCCCTGAGAAACTAATACAAATGTAAGACGATATCCATCATATCCACAAAATGTATGCCTGTATTGTCCCTAGTTTAAGACATTGCTTGATTGCTTCATTCATTTGGGCTTTCTAATTTTTCAAGTGGTTACATAAGTTCCACGGATGCATTTCAAAATTGCTTTTTTTTTAATTGACTTTTGTTGGATCTTACAAAATTGTTCATCTAAGTGAGAGACAAAAAAGTATATAAAAACAATAAATACTTGTTTGTTGTGTCCCGGAAAGAAATCCAGCTGAAGAATGGACTTTATCTCTTTTTGTGTCAGATATGTTGACTGTTGCATGGCAGTGAGTGTTCCCATAAATGATGGATTCATATGGCAGTTTGTGTTTTTGTCTTGCAGTACTGTTATTGTTGTTTTAATTATATTTTTATATATATATTTTCACAGTAAAATGTTTATAAAATAAGCATTAAGTCCAGTTAGTTGAATACAAGCTCTTTCAAAAAGGTAAGATTCCAGCTTAGTTTTAAAGATGGAGAGGACATTCTGTACATCTGGAAGTACATTGTTCTTTGGTGTACACTGACCATCACCTTGCATCTGCTCCTGCTGGTTATTGCATAATCATTGCACAGTGCACTTTTGATTTGTGAATCTGAATATCCACAGCTATATTTTCGATTTTCCAGTTTTATTTAATACCAATACAAAGTTTACATAACAGAATCATCTAATGTCTGTCTTTCCATGTTTCATTTTGAACTTTCAATTCAAATGCATTCTAAGCTTGCTACAATTTTTTTTATTCAAATTTGCACGGATTCGTAAACGTTTAACTTAAATTTTTAACTTCAAGTTTTTACCCTGGCACAGTCGGTCCGAAGTGCGGATCAGGATATATTACACAGTGTGTTGTACTTCTGTAACAATGCATGTGACAAATGAAAACATCTGAATCTAAATTGCCATTATTAGAGATGGGCTTGCATCTGCAACAAATTGCAAACATGCATTTAATGCCAGATATTAAAGTTGTCACTACATTAAGATATTTTGAAATTGGGAAAATGCAGCTATGCACAAGTGATGATTTGGTTCTGTTCCAGCTTTGTATAGGCAGCATCGGCACACAATTACCAGACTTTCAGACCACTAACGGCCGTTAGTATCAAATACATTAACCACAAAATTAACCACCAAAATGATTTAAATATACCAGAAAATATGTGTGACTGGTGTATAATAGGCACAAAATAGGATAGTTATTTCAAAGTTAGGCTGATAATGAATTTAAAAATGTTTTTATTACTTTGTATGTGTTTTTCTCTTGGAAAGTCAATCATGATTGTCAAAATGTCACACCAAGCACAGTGTTAGCCCCGCCCCCACACAATTCTGTTGCTCTGAGATTGGTCTTGAATCATTCTTAAGCCAAGACTCCTGGCTAGAAGTTTTTAAACAAATTTAGAAGCTCTCTGAGATGATTCATAGAATTTGTCCCAAGTATTTACCAAGTTTTTGAAAGTCTGAAGGGAAGAAGGAATGTGACGGGGATTGTGATGACTCCTGAGCACATATTTGACAAGTTTCCTTGTCTAGCGCTGGGAGACACTATTGCAAATAAACTAAGCTGCCATTTTTTTCTTTGTCTACTAATTTGTCATGGGAAAACATACACATGTACCTACAATTTCAGTAAGTCTAAGAATAATATTTACATTATACATTTGGCATTGGTGTTTCATTGAAATTTTGACATTATGTGAATTTGATAGGAGCGTCATTCTTTATTTCTGCCAACGAATTTGCATACAAAAAGCAGGTTGAGGTGCAGGTTTAGACTCCTTAAGCTGCATTCGACTGTGAGCTGGTAAGGAAAAAAAGTACTTTTTCTTTCTGACACAGAGGAATTCTGGGAGCTGTCACTGTAGCTCTGAGACAGCTCTGAATTTATCTGCAGGCTGTCAGTGGAATTAATACAGATAAGGTAAAAATATGACAAAAGTTTGAAGGTCTGTAGTCGAAAGGAAGCTCTCTCACTGCTTCGTTATATTAAAGAGTAAGGCCAAAATGGGGAGAATATATCTCTAATGGGTTGCATTTGGAGGCTTAGAGTTTGGACGACACCCAAAGCCAATTATATCTGCTCTCTGTCCAAACTTAATCAGCAGCCCAAGCTCTCCAGCCTCTTAAATATAATATTACAACACACTTTGAAAAGTATTTGCCGTGACACTTTTTTCTTCTTCCTGCTTTTTTTTTGTGATGGGAGTGGGACTCTTGTTTTGCTTTTATTTGTCTTTTTATTGTTAACATGTTAAATCTTTCCAGGACTTAGCTTGGCTGCAGTAAAACGTCTTAGCTTCTTAACTTATCCACTGAAATGACTGCGTGTCTAACTTTTTTGGAGTAACATACACTATAGTTCAAATCAATGAGTCCCTGCAATCTGAAACATTTATTTTTAAAGTTTGTAAAAGATTACTTGAAATGTTTAGATTATTTATATATATATATATAGATAGATAGATAGAGACTGTTCAGACCTGCAAATATCTGGGGGTGGTGCTGGATAATAAACTGGAGTGGTCTGCCAACATAGACGCAGTGTACAGGAGGGGCCAGAGCCGTCTCTTCTTCCTGAGACGGCTCAGGTCCTTCAATGTCTGTAGTGATATGATGTGCATGTTTTATCACACTATCATTGAGAGTGCACTGTTGCATGCTGTTGTTTGCTGGGGGAGTTGCACAACAGACAAAAACTGTAGGTGCCTGGACAAACTAGTAAAAAAGGCAAGTTCTGTTGTAGGCAGAAGGTCGGACCCTCTCAGTGCTGTGGTGGAGCAACGGATGAGGAGGAATTGTATTCTCTTTTGGAGAACAATAAACATCCTCTCCACAGCATCCTGGCAGGACAGAGGAGCAGCTGCAGTGAGAGGCTCATCTGTCTGCGCTGCAGGACTGAGAGGTTCAGAAGGTCCTTTGTTCCCACAGCCATAAGGTTTTTTTAACAGTGAGTTCTTCGCAAGTTGATTTTTTTATTTTTTATTATTAATTATTTATTAATTTATTATTATTAGTAGTAGTAGTAATATTTTTATTAGAATTGGTATTATTGTTGTTGTTAATATACAATCATTGTAAACATTTATAATTTTTTTGAGCTACTTGACAAATTTGAATAACGTATTTTAATATTCTATAAAGTGGTGGTATTCTTTCTGCCTGATTATGCACCCAAAACAAAAGTGGAATACTTGAGTATGTAGCTCCAAGCAAAGAGAGCACACTGTCAACAAATCTCCTGTGGAGAATTCTTGGTGTGTTTTCCTCAGCATTCTTGCTGTGTTACAAGGTTTTTCTTGATAAATGACATTGTTTTCTTTATAAACTCGAGCTTTTTTGCTATTTGGTATGTGCGTTGCAAGACACAGCTTTTGAAATATCACAAATTTTTAACCTTACTTGTTGGGAGTTGGGGGCAGAGGATGAATTCTGTAGAGTAGCAGCTAATTGTTCAAATATGAAACTCAGTGTTGTCCAAGTTCACACTTCACATGAACTAATTCAAAGTTCAGTTCATACAAATGAATAGTTCATGCTGATAGTTCACTATTTGAAATTCTCAACTACGTTCACACTCCTAAAATGAACTAGTTCACTTTAATAATGACCTCTTAACTATCCTCCTTTCATGGAACATAGTGCTATGGAAGTACTATGAAGTACTGGGAGATGGCATCTTGAGTTGCCTGTGGTATGAAATGCGCTATATAAATAAAGATTGATTGATTGATTGATTGATTGATTGATTGATCTGAGCAGATACATGCACATCTCTGCATTTATTTGGTTTATGACCTCGCATCAGGTTTCAATAAATACATTGAAAAATAGTTCAGAATCAAGAAATAAATGTAAATGAAAAAAAGTTTCCTTAGTTTAGACTAGCAGCTCTGTGACAAAATTTGACATGGGAGCATAATAGTGGATAAAATCATTGTTGCATTGCATGACACAGGTGAGAACAGTTGGTACATGGTGCAGCTGTCTGCGCGAAGGCCAAAAGAAAAAAATCATCTTGCATTACATGTGCTTTCCTCTGGCTTTCTGCTGTGCAGTGTCGCCTGATGTGGTCTTTGAATTCAGCTGGCAAGCCTCACTCTTATGTTACTCCATAATAGCTTTTCTCTGAAACCTCCTTTTGTTTTGGTATGTTACTGAGTCACTTTCTCTTGTGCTGTCTGCTGTTGAATTTGTTTCTGTGCATTTCTGTCTGTAATTACATGTGTCTGTAATTGTCCTTATGCAGATTCAGTAGTTGTATTTGTTATTCATTCCTGTGGCTGGTTCAGAAATCATTGCAAGCGATGTGGCCAGAGCATGCCCCTTTATTATATGACCCCTCTTGCTGTTGACAACGTTGTTTATCCTGTGAGAGAGAGCTGGACACAGCCTTGTGTCACTAAAAAAATGTAGAAAATATGAACACTTCTCATGAACTTCATGCACATCACTGATGAAATTGTTGACCGTACTCTAAATTTGAAATATATTGATGGTTATTCACTGATGTTTTTTATAGCGTTGGTTTTGCAAAGCCTGTCTCTTCCAGGAGCTACTACTACTTATTTGGATCCTTATGGAAACAGTTAGCTGTATTCAGAGGCGTGACCAGAATGGCATGTGTGGGTGGGCAGTTAGCTCAACTGGGGGGGCAAAAAACAATACCTGAAAAAAATCGGTGGAGAACCACTACTACAACTTAAAGCATAATAATAATAATAATAATAACAATAATAATAATAATTCAATTCGGTAATGAAAATATGGTCACACTAGCATAAATCATGACCGTCAATTTTGTTAACAGTGTGGAAAGTAAACTTTACTACAGGCGCTCCATTTCAGCTGCGGAGCGCCTGTAGTTGAGCGCCTGCCGAGAGATCACGGCACCGATCCTCCCTAGCAGGTCCTCAAACTGCATCCTGGTGAGCCTGAAATACCGCTGGACACAAATCCTGGAGAAGGCGGTGATGTCACTGACCCAGACACGACTCCATTTCAGCTGCGGAGCGCCTGTCCATCTGTCTCCACGTCACTGTCGTCCAGAATCTCAACGCTGATAGGCTGTTGTGACGCGAATATTTCGCCAAAGTTGGATTTTCTGAACTCGCGCGAATTCGTATCTTTTCACTCGCGCGGCGGCATTTGCCTCATTCGCGCCGCCGGCTCGAATCCGCGTCTATTCGTGTCTTTGCATTGACTTTATATGTAATCACGTTACGCGAACGATTCTGGTCTGAACGCACCGTTAACCCCATCGCCATGTTGCAAATATGTCCTATTTTGGAGAGGTTTTTAGACCAGGACTTTAGGATGCAATAGCTTTTGTTTAACATGCTCCACATTCTCCATTGAGGGTTTAATCTCAAGTAGATTGGGGCAAGACATCCAGCCAACTCCAGCTTTTTATTACCTTCATTAAAGCTGCCGTCAGCAACTTTTTTTTAGTCATATTAGCTTGAACAGTCATGGGATTCTGGAAGTAGAATATTAAATAGGCTGTTTAGGAAAAATCCCCAATTCTGTAGCTCCCTCTAAAGCCTGTAATCGTGCTTGCAAAAATGGAGCGCTCCCGGCTGTTTTTAACCAATCACGTTAGGTTTATTATTTATCTATTATCTGAGCAGAACAGTCACCAACCACGTCTTCCATGCTGAGCGTGAGTCTGCCCCCAGCTTGGTGTGAACTCACATGCACAACCTCGACCACAGAGGGGGAGGGACCTGAAAGTTGTATCAGTTCGAATTTTCCGACTTTAGACTCGCAATTTTGCCGAGGCAGCTTTAAAGCTGCCCTTCGGCAGGTTTTCAAAATTCCGAGTCTAAAGTCGGAAAATTCGAACTGATACAACTTTCAGGTCCCTCCCCCAACTTCTAACAAGCTCCGAATCGCCCCCCAAACCCCTCCCCCTCTGTGGACGAGGTTGTGCACGTGAGTTCACACCAGTGTGAGCGCACACAAGCTGGGGCAGACTCACGCTCAGCAGCGTGTGCACAAGCTGTGATTGACAGGTAGGATTCCTCCACCCTACCTTGAGTGGTTCAAAACAGCCGGGAGCGCTCGGTTTTTGCAAGCATGATTACAGGCTTCAGAGGGAGCTACAGAATTCGTTATTTTTCCTAAACAGCCTATTTAATATTCTACTTCCAGAATCCCATGACAGTTCAAGCTAATATGACTAAAACAAAGTTGCCGACCGCAGCTTTAAGTCTACATTTCAGATCATTATATACAACAAAAACATCCGAAAATGTGGAAATCGCCTTTTTTTTCAGCAGCAACGGGTTAAGGTTACAGAGGGGGGGGAACACGATAACAAAAAAATAAATAAAGCTATAAACTTTGCAGATGTATGCTTTTTTTAAATCACCACCTGCATTAAATACAAGACACAAACAGAGATAATAAATAGTAGCCTTTTTTCTGGGCAGTTTTCTTTGAATGGACAGGGCATTTCTCAATTTGCAATTATTCTTTAACATGTGCAATATAAACTATTACAGTTGTCTCCTTTGGCTTAATTGGTTTGCTTTTGGACTGATATACTTTTTTCCTACTGACAATGCCTTTTCCATTACATGTTGTATTGGGTTTCTCATCTATGCTCTGACTAAAATTTACCAGTCCAGTGTTTTTCATCACTGCACAATCACGACTCAATAATCAGGCGAGTTGACTACCTTTGACCGGACCACAGACATGAGCACCACACAGTGGGACAGAGAATAAACCTCCACCTGTCTTGACTACAGGTGAGGAAAAAAAATGTGGTTGCAGTCAGTTCCAGAGCTTCTATGCGAGATGTTATGGTCAGTAAAAATGTTTCTGCGAAGAAAAATGAGCTGAGCCAATTTTTCTTGCCTGACTGCAGCATCCTCAATGAAAAGGATTGCGTACACACAGGTCTTCTTCTCACATTGAATCTGAGCTGAGCTTGTAAGACCCACTTCTACTGCAGTCATTTGATGTGGGTCTGAATACCAATCAGTCTTTTCCATGGCACTCAAACTACAGGTTAGTTGGTGTTAGCAATTGTTTTGATCAGTTTCACCCTGGTAAATGATGAGGAATAGCTAGATGCAAGAATAAAATAACTATGATAATAAAACACAAAAGTTAATCACTTTTCCATGACAGACTTAGGCTTTAGTTGTTCATGAGGGAAACTGAAAGTGAAGTGTAGAATTAAAATAAGTATTGGTATCTGTTTAAGATATGAATTGTTGTCATACAGGTACAACCAACTGTTTTTTTTCTTCTTGTGAAGAATTAAAGCCCTCAACATGATCCCTGCTGCATATGCTGTTCTAAATCTGAATGAGTCTTGTTTTAAGGTAAAAAATGTGAAAAATGTTAAGAGCAATAATAAGTTGCCCCATCAGTGCAGCTTAGATCTCTCTCTTAGAGAGTTATCTCTCTTAGATTCAGGGATAACTTAGGGTTACAACTGTCACATTGACACATTTCACTTAAAGTGACAATTACACTGACAAAAACGAAGGAGGAGAGTGAGAAATATGGGAAATGTGCAGTTCAACACAAAGCACATGGGTGCAGAAAAGACTAAACCGGTGCTGATGAGTTAGTTCTGAAGTTTACTTATAAATGAGTCAAAACTGCTGCTGTTTTTAATTGGAAATTCTGAAAGTAAATGCCCCAGTGGTGGAAAGTAATTATCTACCTAACAGCTTCCACTTTGCCATGTCAGCATCATAAATATACTAGATGGTAGCTTTTACAATTGCACATACAATCAAATAAGGCCCACAATGATGGCCAGATTTCTCCTCATCACTGAGAGAGAGCATAGCTTCTGCTACACGCAGACATGAACCCGCACACATCCACAATTTTCTCAGGCTGACACTTCAATTAGGCTAATCCCGCTTGCATGCAAAATGCTGCACTCCTTCCCTCTGAACCAGCACTGTTGGAGATATGCCACATCCCTGTACTTTTTGTCCTGATCTGCATCACAAGTAGAAGAGCTTTTTCAGGGGTGGAGGAGAGAATCCAGAATGATCAGTTCCACTTACAGGCAGAAAGACAGAGGGAAGGTGGAGAGAAGTACAGAGAGAATGAGAGAGCAGGAGGGAGGAAGGGTAGTAGGCAGGAGAGGGCAAAAAAAAAAGAAAAATGAGTGTCCCTGCTGCACATTCTTTGAAAAATTTACACTACACTGGCATATCAGCTAATATAGATGAAGCACAAGCTGTTGTTGCTGCAAGATGCTCCTACAGAGGGGTGCACGTCCTCATTTCAAACATTTGTGTCTCAACTGCTGTAAGCACCCCTTTTTCAGCTAATTGAACCGAGGTAGTGTTTACAGGTAGCTGAACTTTAGAATCTTCTAAACACGCTGCAGGAAGAAAAGCTAAAAGCTCTTATGAACAGCAGTTAGTATTTCACTCTTTGATTAGGACTACTTTCTTTAACAGTGGCTCTTGTTTTCTTGATGGTACAAAGTTATAGTTAAACCATCTTCTCACTATAATCCCACCTCAAGTTCCTGACATTATCAGTTCTTAAAATCTAGAGCAGCAAATAGGTAACACTGCTTTGAACCAGACTTTTTGGTCAGGAGCTATAGTTTTAAGATATTCAGAATGCAAGATGTGCTGCTGGGTGTGAATTCGCACTGGAACCATCCCAGTCAAAAAGAAAAAAAAAAGAATGGGGGTTTCAGATGGCCTATGAGAAATATATAGGCTAGACATAATTTAAAAAAAGCAGAGACGCCTAAATAAAAAAAAAAGTATGAATGAGAATAGTTAAGATTCTAACTGTACTACTCCTACTTTCACTGATGCTACTTATTGATTCACTACCATAACAAGAATATTATCTCATGATGTTATCTTTAATCATTTAAAAAAAAAAAGAAAAGACCAGATCTCACATGGATTATTGTCTTATTATCGTCTTTTGAAGTGATAACAGGTGCGCTTCTTGCTCACTTTTTATTTTACAGGAGATAATTCAATATGGGAATACTCAACAGTGTTTATACTGTGTGATCTTCTAACGCTTTCATTTGCAATAGTTGGTCACAGAAAGACTATAAACAAATAATTAAATCCTTCCTGGTCTGAGCCATCTGAAACTGAATTACTGAATGTTGGTTTCAGAGATGCTCTTATCATTTCAGATTAGATTTTTTTTTTAAACAAACGCATAGCTCATGTTATGTGTCAAGAGATGAAAACTTTGTATTTGTCCTCTGGTATGTAACATTTTAATTGCTTTCATAAATCAGTGCTGATGATTTGTTGATTTATACGAATGAGCATTGTCAGCATATACTCTACTGAAGTCGAACACACTTTTGAGTGTTTAGTTCTTTGCACCATTACCACTAAAAAGGAGGTTGTGTATATCTGTATCTGCAGCTCCTTCTCTCTGACACCACTTCCAGAGGAGTGTCAACGATTTGAATAGAATAACAGAGGGAATGAATACTATTTCTTTCCACAGTAAAGACATAAAAAAGACAGAGCTTATTAATATTGTGGTCATTAAAATCTGGCTCTGAAGCTACTTTAATGCCCTTGAATACAGAGTTTTGGTAGCCATCCCTTGCCAGAGGTGGATGATGATGTCATACATTGCTAATTTGTGTTTTTCTGTGGTTAAACTGTATTTATATTTAATTGCAACAGAAATTATTTTGTAAGTGTCTTCTATAACATCTGACATTTAGAATTATCAACCAACTTATAGATGGAGGACTGCGATCGGCAGTTATCAAGCCGATGGCAATGCTGTTGTGGTAGCCAAAACATTGTCATTTCAATTATTTTTCTGTTTGAGTTACATGAAACATCTCATATTAATAACATGAACCCCAGTGGGTATGGTTGTGATGTGATGCATGCTAACAAGCAACGGCCTTGGAAAATGTCACAAATGGATCAGGAGCAACTGGAGGAAGTTCCACTGATGTGTGAATTTGAGTTGGAGTGACTGCTGCCATACTCGGTCATGACAGTGGGAAAATGAAGGACAGTTTTCAGCAGGGAATAAATTGACAAGTGAGTACAGCTGCTCTGCCATCGGTTTGAAAGTGTGTGTGAATATGAACTGTGGTCCAGAAGTTTTGCTAAAAGAACTGTTTCACAATTTTCTTCTTTTTATTCTCCAACTCATTATACAGAACTTAAAAAGACTGACATTACCCACCAGGACTGGATTGAGTCATTATTTGGTTACAGCGTCATTTAAGATTCATGCAAATTAATTATAACCAAACAGATGGTGTGAAATGCTAAAAAATATGGAAAGTTTGTTTTTTGTTTTGTATCATTGGTTAGTCTAAACTCTCAAGAGGCCAAAACTGTCATCACAACATGAGCAGTCTACTCCCACTTTCCTTTTCCTGTCATCCCTTCCCTCCTCCCTCCCTGATATCTCGTCCCTGAGGCAGTACACCAGGACATCTAGACTACCAGTGGGAATACAGGAGTTAATCTCTGCTAGTTAACTGCTCTTGTACAGCCCCGAGCTGTAGCAGTCAACCATCTCCTCTTTTCTGCTTTACTTGTTCTCCGGGGAATTTTTTTCAATCCTGTTTTAATGTTGTACGTGAGGAACAGAAAAGTATATTTAAAGCTAACAGGTTTTCAACCAGTCGAGTATTTGTATTTCTGCAATGAAGTTACAGACTGAAAGTGAGATTTTTGTCAGTCCATTGTTTGCTGTGTTGGTGCTTTTTCAAGTTTGTGTTAAAGGGCTCAAGGGTGAAAACCCTTCATTTTCTCTCTACAAAATATGGTCCTCCATCTGCTTACTTGTCTAAATTTAACAAGATGGACACAAATTCTCATGATTTGCACTTGATTTAATTTGTTTACATTTAGCTTTTTACAGTCTCAATTGTGTCATCTTTTCAGTGCATGTATTGTTTGCACAGGGGTTTATGTTACGTAATCTTTTAAAAAATTATCTTGGACCAATGCCAATCAGACCTAATTTTCAATTTTGGCAATAAAAACTCTATAGTGGAGAGGAACTCCTTTCTTTTAACATCTAGATGATTTTTGACGATTTGAGGATGCACTAAAATTAAAAATGTTAATTTCATGGCCACCTTTATTTGTTTGAGACAGCGTATGCGTAAGAAAAGCTTCAAGCAGAGCTTCTAGAAACCATAGATTACAAAGAAGGAAAATAAAAAGCCTGAGTGGGATGCTGGTTGGAAAACAAAGTTGTCGACTCAGTCTTAGATCTCTGCTCATTAAGAGGTTTCTTTAAGAAGGAGTGCTTTGGTGCAGGATTTGTTTCATCCAGTAAAAATGTTCAGTGATGCAAACACAGTTGTGTGGAAGGTGCAAAGTAGCCACCTGGAAAAATATAAAAAAAATACTTTTTTTTTTTCTTTCTTCAGAGCTACATTTTTTAGCATCTTGTCTTTCTCCTGGTAGTAGCCTTTGCTCTCACCCAGAACCCATTTATACTTGCACAAAAGTATCGTTCTTCCTCACTCTTCTTCCCAAGCAGATGGCAATCTTTTTAACGCAGATAAACAAACAAGCAGACTTCCAAAAAGCTAAGATTACATCGGCTTCAGAGGTGATGCAACACATTGCATCACAGAAAGCTGATTGGCTAAAAGTTGGCTTGAGCCAAGAGGGGATGACAACAGCAGATTTAATTTTAAAGAGAGCGAAGCTTCAAAGATTATAAATGTTAAAGAAGCACAGGTAAAAAGCAGAGACAACAGCAATAGACAATCTTCATTATTTACAACACTAAGTTTCTCTGTCCACTTGGATTTGATCTTTTCCAAAGCTGCAAGCTGAAGCACCAACAACAGCAACAACATAAAAGAGAAGCTAATTGCTCAGATTGTTCCACATAACTCTGATACTGCTCCCAAGTAACAACGTAACTGTATGATATGTATACGTTTGCAAAACCCCAGAAGTGAGAACCGACAGATGTATGTTCGGACCTTCGCTTGCGTACTTTTGCTTTCCTGCAACAAAAGACCTACTACAAGATTCCAGAGAAACTTCATTGTATATTTTTTTCACAATGTGGTCAGACACTACAATAGCAATCTGAGGCTGTCAGTTGCCTGAATATTTAACTTAACTCCAGCTTTTAATTGCCGCTTTATGTCACATTCCAGTCACAATATGTTGCATTTCCAGTAAGAGCATTTCTGGACAGTATTTTATTGCAAAAAGATTTGTACCTATCAACAATTTACACCATACATGGAAAAATGGGGCCCAGGCTGAAAAAGCTTTTCTTTTGACAACCTCCCAGTTGCTGGGTACACCATGCAACTTGTGGTAGCAGTTGCTGTAGATGAAAGGTTAACTCTAAAATCCTCTTAAAGCAGTTCTTTTAAATTGAGTGAATTTTTGTCCACATCTCATGGTATTCAGCCCTGGCAGTCAATTGATTAGAAATTCATTTAAGAGTGAAATATACTTGGATATTTATACCTTGACAGCAAGTACCCACTTCTTAGTGTCACCAGTTGAGATAAATTGTGAAGTGCCATAAACCAACATGAGGGCTTCATATTTTCCGTGATATTGCGCTGATGTCAAAAGGAAAAAGTTTGTAAGAAAGACATTGGGATGAAGATGGACAACATGAAAGCTTCGCTGTCTACAAGGAACCCTAAAAGCACTCTTGCTGTGCAAAAACATAGTGCCCCCGAGCTGAACTGTCTTTGCTATCAGTTGAAATTACACACACTCTGACAGTGAAATGACTACCAGCTGGTGAGTAAGAAAAAGTTGAGGGGACGAAAACACTTAACTTTATGACAGCTGATTTTAATGACACCTCCCTGCCACCACGCAAACCATCATGCCTCTGTGAATTGCTTAAGACCATATTTAGCTGCAGTTATGCATTAAAGTTTGAACTTAGACTTCCACTACATTTTCTCATGATATGCACAAAGCTAATTTTTTTCATTACAGTGGGTTAGTCACAGCCACTTTAAGTTAGCACAGCTGCACTCTGCGGAGGAGTTTTATCATCAGAATGTGTTATGTAAGATTAACTGCAGGATGGTGTGCTAGGAAAAAAGGAAACTGATGCCATCAGCCCCTATGTCTAAACTGGAAGAACCCTTTTCAGAGGTGGTCACAGGCCTTGAACCATTCCAATGGGCAAAGAGTGCTGATATGTCCTATTTACCTTGTGGTAATGGATTTGTTTGCAGCCCAAGCCCCCCTCCTGTCTCGAAGGAATATTGGGAGTTTAACTGCACTTACTTTCTGCTGCCCTGGCTATTTATTTTGATTAGGGAATGAAGTCCTCCACAGGGCCTCTCCAAGAATAATTGACACTATGTCCTCTGAGGTCGCAAAAAATATACCCTTAGTACTTATCCCCTTGGTGAAGTGCCAGTGTATGAAAAGATTGCAGCTGAGCACCAAACTG
The DNA here is from genome assembly GCF_027942865.1 of Odontesthes bonariensis. Lineage (NCBI taxonomy): Eukaryota > Metazoa > Chordata > Actinopteri > Atheriniformes > Atherinopsidae > Odontesthes > Odontesthes bonariensis. Next base: position 13,094,467 of record NC_134524.1, on the reverse strand, counting down.
AAGGTATATTATTGCTTTAGGCTGCAACAAAAACCTGTTGGGGAACCCGTAAGTTATATTTCCTGTTATTTTTTTCAGGTCTGACAGGATAATTGATGTGTGCTGTGGATTTCCAAATGGCTTTAACTAGCCTATAGATTGCATATTTTTCTTTTGTTGTCAGCCTGAACTAAAATGTCACTGAGGATGTCAATGGCTTGAGTTTAGGTTATACGAGGAAATGCCTTAATGCATACATTACTGTTAAAATACTTGAGTTTGATTGGGGAAAATCAACGTGATGTGGCAGGGAATTGTTTACTTTTTTATCAATTATTTCTGGTGATTTAATATGAAAAGTATCCACCAAATAATTAATGTACTATGTAAACAACGTTAATATCTAAAAATATGTCACCGACTAAAGACTGATTGCTTTTAGAACTTTGACCCTCACATCCACATTCGGACATTGGTCTCTGAAAGTGCCTTGACAAATGTCCACTCCCACATGAAACCAACTAGGAATCACTAGTGTGGGCAGAGAGTGGAGCGGAAGCAGATGGCTGGCCTACAGAGGTTCTGATCGCCTGGATATTGGCAAGATGCTGAGCGGTAGAAATTAACCTTCAGAGGTTTATACACTGCGGCAACTGTTGGCTGAGGCTGGATTGCTCTCTGGCCCTCCTTCACCGTCTCTTTCATTTTTCCAGTCAACACTTTAGCTGAAGATTGTCTTTACCTTATCTCTTAATTTGCATTGTTTGTCTCCCTCTATCTTTTATCACATAAGTTGAGGGGAACCACACAGTGCTGGCTAATGATGATTTGAACTTCAAAGACAAATAATGTATGATCATACCGATAAACTAATGCTTTTAACAGCCTGTTTTTTCGGATTTCTTTCATTCCCATTGCAGTAGAAACTAAAGGTCAAACCTTTCTTCTGTCTCTGAAGCAGCTCTAATGTGATGTGCGCACAGAATCAGTGCAGCGTTGGCAGCAGTGTCTGCTTTCATCTGGGTTTGTCTTCATTGAACTGTGAGCCCGCTCGATTGAGGATCCCCATTTGGATCATCATCATCAGTCTGCTGCAGGGTATGGCGCCTGTCTTGCCACTGCACAAAAACAGTCTTCACCATTCTGCCGGCAAAAGGCCCCTGGGTTGTGCTGCTCACATACCCATAGCTGTCTATTTCATTTGCAGTGCACAACTGCTCCACTTGTTCTGCATTGTGCCTTTAGCTCAGTCAAGCTAGAAATCCAGGAGGTGCAATGTCTGTTTACTCAGATGCTTAGCTCTCAAGTGCAATATTAGCTATGCTGGCAGCCAGCTGTGATAGTGAATTTATGTTAGTAATGTCCTTAACAAGTGTATGAAATCACTTCTCAGGTTTTACACTGTAAACTCTAAAATGACTAATGATGAAACTTGCTATAATTTATCCGGTAACCAGGACCTCCTTATTTGCTGAGTCATTCACAGTTATGTAGAAGTTGTGACCGGGGTTCTCAAGCTTTTACATGACACAGCATGGGGAATTTTGATAGAAGGCTATTTTGGGACTTTTATTTGTTAGATTCTTTTGGAGTGTAGAGGAAGCTACTTGTAGATGCAAGTATTGCAATCAGGCTTTCTCCCACTGTCTCAGAAATGCTAACTTCAAAGCATTGTAAACAGGGTAACATTTGAGAGCATTTGTTGTTGGAAGTGCAAATGTGGTTTCTTTCAAATATTATGGTAAAGTTATGATCTTCTCTGAAACTAAATTACATCTTGTTGTATGAGCAAGTATGTTGTTACTTTAGTCAATTTGTTGAATGAATGAATGAAATGATATGTGAGTAAATCGCATAAAACCTATAGAGGTTCATTTAACAACTCGGGTAACATTAGATCAACCCAGCTTAATGGAATCAGCCTGAAAAGACCATATTGTCTCAACCCAAATATATACATTAATACGGAAATAAACAAAACATATATAATTGTGTGGAATGCAGTTTTCAAAATAGCAGCGCTATCATAAAAGTCAAACTAATTGACATTTTTCACTCTCCCTTTTTTTAATAATACTGACCAGTTATTCACTATACTTGATATTTCCAATTGCAATTCAGTGTAATAAAACAGATGGTTTTAAAAAGTCTTTTTTTTTGGGGTGGGGTAGCCTGGGAAATCCCATGCTGCTTTGCGCTCGATTTCATTCTCACTGCAAAGTCACCATCTCATCGAGATTGTGGACGCGTCAGCCAGGCTAGGGGTGGGGGGAATTAATGCCAATCTCAAGATCTATAGAAGAGAGCTCTTTGTTCGTGGGAACAAAGTTTTTCTTTTGTTTGGATTTTGCACTTAAAACGCACCTGCAACATTACATTTAATTATAGTTGTTAGCAATTCACAGCAGTTAATATGAAAATGGATGCATCTATGCAGAACATTACTATGTAAATTGTCTTATAACTCAAAATTAGGGTAAAAATGAATCACAAAACACTTGACTTGATGAAGTGGTAACAGGTGGTTGTTTATCAACACAGAAATGGAGCATCAAGAGCACATGCAATAAGTGTCTGCCTTCTTGATCAAAGTAAAGTGCTAACATAATTGAATTATTTGAACACACTTATGAAACTGCTGCCATGCAGTTGGGTACAGAAGATTTCCTCCAAAACTGAGTGCTTAAAACAAAATGCCTCACTCTTAAATTTGTCTCAGTAATGTTGACAACAAAGCCACACAGCTCACTAACCTCCATTTGGACATGTTTCAACAAATTTTGCATGTTGAAAATAAAGCACAAGGGGGGCTGAGGCAAGCTGTTGTAGTTACAAAGGGGGGTAAGGCTGGGGGGATAAATGAGGAATGACTTGTGCACAGTGTTGTGACTGGCTGGTTGGTTTCATAATTCTGTGAAAACTGCTGAGAGACGAAGACAGAACATCTGCTCGACACATCTGAAGCGTAGTCTCCGGTGAAAAATAAAATATGATGACAGTAGAAGTTCCTCATTTGCTATATTCTTGTCTGCTGAGAAGCAGACATCTGCGCTGGCGTGACTGCTCAAGACATTCAGGAATTAATTTTAGCCAATTTCCATCAAAGTGTGAGAAACAAGAAGCAAGGTGAAGCAATTATTGTTCTCGCCATGGAGCAATCTGTGAACATTTTGCAACATGTCATATGCAATTCTACATGCATGGCAATCTGATACTGCTGCATCCTGAGCAATCTGTCTAAACAGCCATCCATTTATGTCTGGAGTCTTTGCTGTATATTGGTCTGTGGAATCATTTTCTAAACATTTGTGGGGGTGGCTCAGCTGAAATGGATTTAAATTGATACTGTGTTGACACTTCTTAGCATCGAAAGAAACATCAAACATCAGTGTACAACAGTACATCATGATAGTATTATATTCCACACTTGAGTTACAGCCCATGTTCAGTTTGAAATGTGATTTTACAAAACAAAGAGCAGCAAATAACATGCCACTCAAAGAACAATCAGGGCTGCACATCATCTTTGTAGTCTTTGCAGTGTTTCACTGCTTTTGAAATGTAATCTCTACGATGGGATTGTTTGTCTTGGACCAAAACACTTGTTATTTATTACATTTAAACCCAAGAGGCTATTTTCTTCTTCTTAAGTTGTCATGTAGTCTCTGTTTTAAAACTTTTTTTTTTTTTTGCCTGTACACTTCTTTTTCATGTGGATATATCTATCAGAACTGGCTGTTGCATTTTATTTTCAGAAAACTTTGGGTCTATAGTCAGCTACAGTTTCCATGAACATTTTGAGATGCTGCATTCAAGCACAGAGGTAACTTGTTATTTCAGAATAATGCTTAAAGTCCAAGATGTAATCCCTGAAGTTGCACATCAAAATCTAAACTGTAGAAATATGCTTAAATCAGGATGCATCAATGGACATAGTGTGATTTAAAGCTTTATATTCTTGCAGTGTTTGTAGTTTTGTACGGTGAATAAATTAAGCGTCCGTCCAGTCAACTCAGGATTATATAGCACACTAACAAACAAACACACGTCTGGTTTATATTAACTGTGGGAACTCTCCATTGACACAATGCATGCCCTAGCCCCTTACCAGAACCCTAACCACCAAAACAATACTTAGCCCTCACCCTAAATCCAAGTCTTGATTCTCAAAAATCCATTTGTAACTATAGGGACAAAGTTGCTGTACGTTGGTTCGCAGGAAGTCCCAATAAATAGGTATGCAGTTGATTTCTCTTCATCATGAAAAAAAAAGGCACACACAAAATTTGGCCTCATTGAAGATACTTATCTACTTGATTCATTAAAACCATTGCAAATCTAATCTATACTTTAAATGAATCAAAATTAGATTCATGGATGTCAGTGTTTTGTTTGACATGACTAACTTTCCAAGTCTTATTCTCTTGTTAACACAAATACATGAACACTGGTTGAAATACAGGGAATTACAGCTAAATATTTACAGTGCTGCGATATACAACTGAATTTGTTATAACTGAAATGAGGTTGTAACTCTTGAGTTATAGAAAACTCCACTGTGTCACTAGGGTGACCAAAATCTGTGTTTTTTAAACACAGCAGCTTTGAAAACACTGGACCTTATTTGTCAAAGGTTTCACTGATGATTCATTGTGGCTAGCATCAGAAAAACCAGAGCAATGGAAAGATATTCAAATGTGTTGAGGCTCAATTTCCCCTTTCACAGAGAACTGTGGATAATGTGTTGGAGCCAGACCAGTAGGGGGTAAAATAGCTTCATCAGTCTTTTCGAGTCAAAGTGAGGTGGAGGGAAACAAGTGAAACGCCGATGCATAACACTGACATTTTTTAATAGAATTCATTTATAACAAATGGAACTTGTGTCAGCAAAGAAATGATTTCCGTACAGACTTCTTTCGCCACCAATGTAACCTAAGTAAGAAAATAAAAAGCACTCCTTTCATTCAGAAAAAAAAACAGTTTACGCTTACAACTAATCAGAGGTAATTGTATGATCTTTTTAACAAGCCATTTTTTTTTTAACAATTTCATTATTTAATTTTCAGTCTATGCATCCAGACGAGAGATAGATAGAGAGCAGAGAACACAACGTTTATTTCTGTTAAAAGACACTCCAAGCTTGAATGGCTAAGCCACAAGAACAGATGATTGGGGGAAAGATTTGTCTGAAGTCATCTGCTGGAGTAACCATGGCATCAGAATAGATGCTCTTTTTCGCCACAAACTTTTTTTTTTTTTTGTCTTTTTCAAGGGTGATACCTTTTTTTTGTGTTATTTACATACACACAAAGTGATCTTTTGAGGAGATTTTTTCCGTAGATGGGTTCAAGTAATATATTATTGGGTTTAGAATCAATAGGGCAGTGCATAGTACAAAGATAGAGAAAGTGCAAGTCTTCCTACCTGGCCAGCTTTGGCCACTCTGCAATGTTTTACCATGCATATGAAAAATCTAAATGAATAATTAAAGGAAAACTCAACATGTTCTTAGATTCGAACATAATGTTACATTATCCACAATGAGGTTAAATAATAGCACTTTTATATTTCAAAATTATGACAAACATGACCACGAAAGCAGTTGATGGTTAAAAGGAAAAAAAAAAGAAAAGAAAATGCTGCTTCAGTTAACAAGGAAAAGAAAGCACCTGGAATGCACATCCACAAAGCCATCAGAGAGGGTATGGAGAAGTTAGCGATGATGCTCAAGATGATGGCTGAAACATGAATGATTTAAACCTTTAGATTGTAACATAAGTCACAAAAAGAAAGAAACATCATGGCGCGCTGTATAGGATTGTCAGGGTAACAGGACAGATAATTTTCTCTCTGAATCTGCTTTCTGTTGTGATGCATATAAAGTCAAAAGGCATGGAGAAGAAACCCTTCAGTGACTACCTGTGCATTATGCATCCTTTGACCAAATCTATTGTGGAATCGTTTGCCATGTTTAACTGTTTTTAAATATAACCTTCAGAACAGTTGGTTAAAAGCTCATTACGTTTAATTTGGACCTTGAGACTAGTACTTACGAACTGATCCCTCCTACATTTTAGTTCTGAGACCTGTATTCCAGTCCCTGACGCTATCTGAACATTTTACATACCATATGTTTTCTGGCTTTTTGTCAGCTGGACTGCCTTCTGTGGTGTTTAGCTACGTATAAAGTGTTTTGTTCTAATTCCCTCAGCCACTGTAAGGCCACTGAAAATGAAATACATGACCTTTGAAATGTTCTTATTTGCATATATAATCTCATCATGTGACAAATGAATATTCAAGGTAAATAAACTATACATTTACATTTACACTAGATGCTGAGATTAATTAAAAGATACATGAAAGGTAAATTAAGCATTATAAAAACAGGCATAAATATAAGGCACTCTAAATGCAAAATTAAAAAAAAATGTCATTACCATTGAATGCTTTAAAGAACCACAAGAAAGTGACGTCTTTGTACCTTGCCCTATTGAGTGGAACTGTGAGTGTGACCACTCTGCCTCTAATTAGAAACTGTATGAGAGCTTGAAAAATGCAGCCGCGAGTGGGGTGGGGCATAAATGTATTGAGTGAAAAACATATCCACATAAAAACCCTATCTAAAACACATTTATTGCACAAGAAAAGATGCACTGAATCAGAATACAGTTTTGTCCTACTGATGTGCATTCCAGTGAAAAACCTCTTCTTTTCCCCTATAGTACACAACTCCCGATTTGAAAGCTTTCAATGACAATCAATATTTCATATACTTATACTCATAAATGATGTTCTTTATCAATATATTTAGAATGTTTATATATATATATATATATATATATATTTATTTTGATACACATATTTCACATATATTTGACAATATGTACGAAATATTTATATATAGATATATTTGAACCAATCCATCATGTTCTCTCTTATAATCATTGTAACATGGAAGAACTAAGATAATCGGTAGCAGCAACTTCATACTTTGCTCATCCCTGTTGATTCCACAAAGCCCAGTTTATCTCATGGGAGCGATTAAGTTATGTATGTGATCATGGACAGAAAAAGTTAAAAATAAACAACAATCAGGACCAAAACATAACTCTTATATTTTGGTAGCATGAATTCTGTTCTGTGCAACAAACGGAAGGAACAAAATGAAATCATCATAAGCAAAGAGATTCTCTGCAAAACAGCACAAACCTTAGAACAGTTCTACAGCTTTAAAAAAAGGAACATTTATGTAACTACATTTTAACACTTTTTACCAAGTGATAAATTTGTGTAAAAAAAGGAAATTCACACAGTTCAAAAAAAGCACGTCAGCTGTATAATAAAGAACTACAAAACTAAATAAATGATTTTTATTTATTTCATAGATCATTTTTAACTTTACCCTCTCCCCACAAATTTAGATGATGAATACTGTGACAGGAAATGGGGTGTTTATTATTACTTTAAGTCTGTCCTGCTCTTGTGGAGCAAGCATTGTCTTCCTTTGCGTTGGGTTGTCTGTGTGGACTTGATTGTGAACAGATTATTTTTTTTTTCTTTACAATGTGCACTGAGTTTTTTCCCCCCGCGATTTTGTGTGCCTCCGATGCCTCTCGTAATGGTCCATAATCACTGATGCATTTCTGACGACGTCATTATTGTTCATTTACTTTTTTGTGTTGGTTTCATTTAGTTTTATGAGCCCCAGAATGAATCCTTGAAGCAAAAGAAAAGGTAATTCTGTATGATGCTTCAACAGTCAGGATTCCCTCACTTTGTGCCAAGGCAAGGTTTTATTGGGGATGGGAAATACTTGGTCCTCTGGGAATCATCTTTTTCATTTTTTAGACAAGTCATGTCGCACATCCAACACTTAATGAGTTGTTAGCAAGGAGTTAAGGAGTACTTTCTCAAGCAGGAATTTATGGCTCAGAAGAGAGGCTCACTGGGATTTCTTTTTCCAAAGCACCCTCTGCTTTTATCTTCCAATACTGGATCTTTTACGTTGCATAGTGATCAAAGCTTCCCAAGTACTCCAGGCCAGCCCTGTAGCAGAATTGGTATTGATCCTAGAAAGGGAGAAGAGAAAACTTAAAAGCTCTTCATCATTGAATGTATTTATGTTTTGCCCATTGTAGCCTAATCCTAGTGTAACATGACATTTCTAGACTGCCATTTTTTTCCCTTTAAACTCAAAAAATTTTTTGTCTTAGAAAGCTATACAAAAAATAAGAACTTAAAAAATACAGGTTGATTTCTAAGAAAAAGCCATTAATTCTGAAATGATGCAAATATATTACAGTAGTGAACAGACACAAATAATCTAGTCCGGATATTAAATTAAAGAAGATATTTAACAGAGACTTGCTTAAGTTGATCTATATTCCTCAAGTTTTCTTAAATTTGAACCTTTTAATTTGAATCAATTGGAAAATACTATTAAGTTAGAAGCACTGTAGCCGATTCAATGTGTTGTCCACAGTCTTGCAAACACCTAAAGAATTGTACAATACTGTATACAAGCTGTGATGTGGCTGGGGGCAAAAAAAGAGAAGACTTCACCTCTGTCTGCACCATAGCTGGTCTTTGTGTCCGTAGCATTTTCACTGTTTGAAAGATGTCTACTACGCCCTCATATCTCATTCGTTCCAAGACTATGCTGAGGGTGATGAAAACTCCAGTTCTACCAACACCCGCGCTGTGCAAGAGAGATCAACAGAGCAGAGGATGATGTTGAGGCCAAAAATGCTGTGTGTGATTTGTAAAATGTTGATGGATTTGAAACATTTCAAGAGATATTAGCATTAAGTTTTACTTCTTACAAAACTCCATGGTGTGCTTGGTTATGCTAGCTGGTTACTTACCTACAGTGGACCGATATAGGACCATCTTGGCCGAACTGCTCTTTTGTTTTATGTACTTGACCGATAAAATCGATGAAACCCTCTCCTGATTTTGGCACTCCTTGTTCGGGCCAGTCTGTGAACTGAAACTGCCTAACTGTCCGTGACTGTCCATCCTGAAATAGAAGAAAAGAACAAATGGATCATCACACAGAAAAAACACAATTCAACAACTCTTTACACCATAATAATGACTGTCTTGTTTGGGTTTAAATTGCAAAGCATGAACCTAGAAAACATGTGGCACACATGTGGCATCAGAGAAATTTATTTTTATGTTAAAGATGTCATGTTACCTGAATGTATTTAACACCAAATCTAAAACTCCAGATTCCTATGATATGCTACTCTTGACAGTGTGTTGTGAGTGTGTTGACTTTGAGGGGTGTGCATTTCTTTAGTGATGTTGTATCCCCTTGATAAGGAAAGCAATCCCATTGATGAGACAGTGTAACACGCTCTACAAAGAAGGAAGCCTGTGCCATTTATCTGTCTAAGCCTTTGATGGAATTAAAAAAAAAAAACTCTGGCAGTGCATAGCTGCCAGCATTGTTATTATTTATTTATTTTTTTTACATACTGACATGTCTCAAGTTTTCAAAAAAATTATATTTATGCGTCTGTTACACTTTAGGCCATTTTGGTATAAACAAATATTTGAGAAAAATGCAAACATATTGAGTAAATGACTATTGGAGATAAATCCAGGTATCTCCAACAGTCAGTCTGTTCTCAGAGTCAGTGATGCAGATGAATACCTCATTAAAGGTATAAAATGCGCCTAAGTCCCCACAGATGAGTAATTTTGAGAGGCCGCAACCTTCTAAAAAAGGTAATAGCGTGTCGGCTTCGACAACAACCAGATTCATAATGAAGTGGACAAAGCACCAAATTTGATGAAAAGCCCACAGCTGAAATACGAGGACAACAGCTGCACTTGACGGCCGTTATCTTTATAATTTGTTTCATTCATTAAAAAGCAGGTTTTGTCCACTTTTACGACTGTCCTTCCTGCAGCAGGGCAAAGCTAAAGCACCAACAACAGCGCTAACACAACCAAGCACAAGTCAGATTGCTCCACACATTTAAGAAACTGTCTCCAAGTGGCAAAGTGCTATAACATGTGCACATGGATAGAACTATCTTCCATTATAATGACATTAAGAGTTAGAATATCATTGCTGACCCCTTTTACAGTTATTATCCTCCAAAACTCTAGGGTTCATCACAAATCCAGACACTGATTTTAGAGCTCCATTCCCACATGCTTTGATCTTTGGAGTTTTTTCTATAAAACACTGTCTGCTTACTCTGGCATCAGTCACTTTGAACTCTCTCAGGATATACTGGGGCATGTTATACTCGGCCATTGGATCCACCACAAAGTACTGGTATCTGGCCGACCTCTCTGCAGGCCAGTACTGGTGGCATTTTTCCTGGAGAAATATACCACAGTGAGTCACAACATTCTCTTCAACAACAAGCTTTAAGTGTTCATTCTTTAAAAAATGGGTCTTTTTGTTAATACTGTAAATGCTGCCAGGAAACCTTTGTACTTAATTCCTGAATCTGTTTGTTGTATTACATATAAAGCTGCCAAATCAAAGTAATATGAAAGTAAGATGTACATACCCTGCCCATTTCTCTAAGCTTGGTGAGCATGACGACTATAGTGGAGTTATGCTCCCAGAGCATTCTCCAGAAGTCCTCTGTGGTTTCTGCCAATGGTCCCTGTGTTGCAATGTAAGCTTTCTGTTGCCTGAGGGAATTAATCACATGATACAAGGTGTGATACAATCACCATGGTGATATTTGACTGACTAAATATTTTTGAGTGCACTGTACTTGTCCAATTTGATGAGCCATCTGATTGTTGATTTTTTTTTTTTTTCTTTCTTTCTTTAGTTTTCAGTTTCCTTTTTTAGACGTACCTGTACCCATCAATGAAACTGGCATTGATGTAGTCGGAGCCCTCAACTCCTCGAATGGGCTGAAGACACACTCGTGTAGACTCGTATGGCATTATGTTTACAAGGCGGTTCTTGAACTTGTTGCAGGGGAGATTGGCACTGATGAATCGTGATGTATGGGCTTTAGTGTTAGCTAAACGCTGCATTGGGATAAGAGGAAAATAGATATCTGTTAGCATAATTGTGCCAGGGAGGAGTACTGACATTTAAGTGTTTCCCCAATGACTAACTCTATTAAATGATAACAGTATATTACACAAGTTAAATATACGAAAAACTTATGCCTGGGAAATAATCAAAAGCATGATAAACTACACAAGGCTGGTTCATCTAAAGGTAAAGGTTGGATAAGACTTGGAAATGGATACACCAGCGAGTCTTGAGTGGACAGAAGTGTGGTGTAATGTAACCTGTTCATCTTTTTATGATATCAACATCCATCACATAACAAGACAGTAGATGCGTGACAAGGAAAGCAATATCATGCATACAGCAACAACACAGATTGCTAAGTGCTGGATAAGGTTGGCTAAGCCTTTTATTGTAAATGCTCAAGTCATTCTGGAAACTGTTCTGTGGTGGAGAAAACCTGTGTTTGGCATTTTCATGTAAACTTAGAACCCTGTTACTCAAGGAGGAGGAGAAGGCGGAGGGGGTTATGGAAGTGGAAACCAAAAAGGGTGAATTTATCGAATGTTGGGTTACATGAGCAAGACAAGTAAATAGAACTGAGAGGAAACCACAGGCCCCATGCTGTCTAGTCAACCTACTGGGGACTGGAAAAGAGTTGACATTGAAGCCTGTATGTTCCCTGGGACTCAGGATGCCAGAAAATCATGCAGGGTAAAACTTTTTTACGTGTGGTTTGAAATATTCAGAATATATTAGCGGCAGTCTTTACCTTGAACTCAAGTTCCATCCCAGTGACATTTTCTCCACCCTCTATCTGTGTCAGTTTCTGGATGTAGGCGTATAGGTTTCTGGCGGGCACTTCGGTGGTGCCGCAGTTGACGGCCTCCAGGAGCGCGTCATGTATGAAGACATACTGGTCCTCTGTCTGCACCATGTAGTTGCGCTGGGCACGCATTAGTGTGACATGCCCGTAGATATCCACAGTCTTCTCGTGTTTGATACGTTCAAGCATGGCATCAATCACGATGAAGCAACCTGTGCGTCCCACCCCGGCACTGTAGTCACAAACAAGACAAAGAGGAAGAATGTTACTTACATGTAAATATCTCAAACCTGACGGGCTAATTAGCTTCCCTGAACCCATCTTAGCATCTGTACATGATGGATCAAACTGCTTTGATCTAAAGTCAAACCAGATGCATCTTTTCTAAATGTGTACAGGAGCTTGAAAAAGTTGGATAAAGTTCCATATTCTTCCAAGTTTGCGACAACAGAATGAGCCATTTAACTTGAAGTATAATTAAATCTGAAGTGGCACTGTGTCAAAGAAGGCTCGACACTGAGGCTTCTGCTGGCTCAAAACTGGCTTTGCAATTTATTATTTTTACCTCTAGACCCCACCTGTGCTCTCCATCTGATCAGAGATAATCACTTATGCAACAGCGATATTTAACCTTTATCTCATGGTTCTGAAAAGTGCCACTATAGAAAATGTGATACACAGTTGCATCTTTTTCCATGGCCTTGCTAATGTACTAGTGACTCCAGAGAAGTGCACCTGACTACAATTAAGGCCATTAGATTAGTACAGTGCACCTAAATGGCACAAGAGCTTATAAAGAGGCACTGAAAGGTAGGTCTCTTCAGTAAGAGTCACACTGGTGCATTTTTACAGTCATGTGTGAAATACAATCGTAAAAAAAATCTATAAATAAATCATTCTGGCAAAAGGGGGGAAAACTTTTCCTGTTTCACTTTGACTTCTCCTTGCAAACTAGATTGAGATATGCTGTATAAATGTAGCTCATTCAGCAGACTGCTGACAATTTAAAAATGCTCACCCCTGCATATGACATGTTTTAATAGCGCATAGCTCAGCACTGAAGATGCTTCCTGATGACAATTTATTTACTGTAGGGCAGCAGGGTTGTGTTAAATCTTGCTCGTTAACTCTCCTCTCACCTCCGACAAAGCTTGGCATTGCCAAGACAAGTCCTTGCACTTGACACGCGAAAGTAAATAGGTTATTCAATTCATTAAGCTGACATGCCTACAAGGTGTGAGCCATGCTCACGTGCCTTCTCCTTCTGAAGAGGCATTTGTTTTTCATTTGCTGCGAGGAATAGTATAAGAGTAGAGAAGGGAAACTCAAGAGGCAGTGAAGTTGGTCCCCAGAGGCCAAGTCTGGTTAATGTGCCATGCTGCACTGGAACTGTGCAAATGCGAAATAAAGACTGGTATGGGAGTCATTCGCCTTAGCAAATGATCTCATGATTACCTCCAAAATGGCTAACCCTGGCTAAATGGAACTTTTTTTTTTCTTTCTGACTAAACTCCTCACAGCTGTAGGAAAATTAAAAGTGCATGTGTGTAAAAGACAGAATTGGGGTGCAAAAAAATGTAAAAGGGTCTCAGGGATTTTTGAAGAATGAATCACTTCCAGGTCTGAAAATGCTTCAGACCCTGGGTGAAGGATACAGAAACTAGATATTTCCTCTTTTACAGCAGCTGTTTCCAATCTGAAAACATTATACAGTGCAGACCTGGATGTGGGAGAGTGATGACCTGCAGGAGAGCAACTGACAGAGTGACAGCACAGAGATAGAGAGTTGGAGGTAGAGGAAGATGAGGAATGGGAAAGGGATGTGAGAAGAAGGAAGGCAGAATTGTGTTAGGCAGCTGAAGAAGCTGTCACTATTGAGGTTATGTAGTACTCAAATTAGTTTTTGCAAAGGCTGAGACGCAGAATTACATATCAAATGCATTTTCTTTTTAAATGTAGGACTAAAAAAGGCTAGGAACATTTGTAATATTCCTTTATTGACAAGTAATGGTATGCGTTTGTGCAGGGGTGAGATGGTGCAGAAAGCTGTCAGAGCATTTGGCAGCTGAAGGAGAGCTGGCGGACTGACTGCACTAATGACCTGACAGTGCCTTTTCAGCCACTCAAAACCAGCTGCTTGGGACATTGACACACACTAAGTGTCAAACTAATATGCTTTGCAAGAGTTAAGGGAATATGGGATAGGAGAGGAAAAAGCAGTGTAAAACACAGCTGCAATGGGTCCAGTGAAGATAAAGCATGAACAGCAGGGAAAGCAATTACATATGTATTGTTACAAAATATCTCGCTGTCAGCTTGCCTGTCACCATTTTGCTACTCTGCCTACAAAATGCATTGCAAAGCCAGTATTGACCAATTCAAACCAGATTTTGTGCAAAGGAAAATAATCGTTTTACTGATCAGCATGGACTGAAGGAAATAGGCCTCTTGAACATCTGGCGTCCAAACACGAAACTAGGTGCAATCAGGTGAGATGCACCACAACTAGGGGCTGCTACAATGAATTTCAATGGTAGCCCCCTTTTTTGTCTTTTTAATTTCCAAACCAAGAATCACAGTTCATAGAGGCTTCTCAAATCAGATCTTTTGCACTCTTCTGCTCTCCAAAAGTCAGATCAATCATGCTTTAAAGCAGGTGTTTAACAGTTTCACTTGTTCAATCAAAAAGATATGTGACCAAGGATTGTTCTGGCTCCCATAATTGATTTTTATAAAAGTTCTAAATATTTCCTCCTAAGACCCTTGTCATGGTCTTTGCATAAGGCACATTTGCATATATGTAAATGGTTTGGTTTGTCAATTGTTGCCATTTACAATCTGCTTTTCTTCATCTTTGATTAAGATGTTTTGAATGTGCATGAACAGATTAAGCAAATCAAAATTGTGCGCTACAGCACACAATATTTTTTATCTTAAGAATAACAGCTTAACCACAACATGTGGCTTATGCTATTTTGCAAGTATGTAAATATAACAGCTTGCCCTATTTAAAATGGTGGTGAAACATGAAATTGGGAAAAGCAAAAGGACTTGAACCATGGATGTAACTGTATCTGATGGGAAGCCAGAGGAATTCAAAAGCCCCAATCAGCCTTGTGACATTAATTCCTGCAGTTTTCTTCATGGTAAAAAGTCAAGTTTTTTATATTTGAAGCGATTCACCAACTAGCACTAATTAACTTCAGAATGCGGTACTTCTAAGTTTTCAGTAATCCCCTTTCCCTCTTTGTCACTTCTTGACAAAAGTTTGTATCCATAACACTCTTCGCTGCTTTTCTTCAAACTTTTTCTTCCCTCTGTCACTTTTTCTGTGCAGAGCCTCTGATTGACCCGCTGAGTTAAGTGAAGCCAGGACAGAAGTCTCTGTTGTATGTTTGATCCCTCAGTTTAGTGCCTGGCTACTTATGGAGCTGAGAAAACTGAAGTTGCTCTGAAACGGATTTGTCTTTGATTTCAAACCCAAATAAGCCAAGGATTTGTGGGTTGGTGATATGTAATGTAATGGCGATAAAGCAAGGAATATGACAGTATGTGTCACTATGTGGGAGGAGATTATTTTGAATTTGCTGAGAGAAATGACACTGGTTCTCTTTGTGCTGTGATGCTGAAATCACCTTATTTTAACTGTATTTTGTAAAAGATGGTGGGCCTATTTGTTTGGACAACAGAGACCTGAAGTGTGTTTCCTATCAAATAATATTCTCCTTTGATCGATGTTTTTTCCTCTGGTTCAAGTCCGTTTTCTCCTTTTTTTTTCAATATTATCAGTACACAAATTACTAAAAAATAACATCTAAATAACCATGGATATGTTGTTTTTACCATATGTATTCATATATTCATGACAGCAAATGGAGAGGAAAACAAAATCGATTTCATGCTTCAGAATGTTTCTGCACAACTATGTTGTTTCTTACCTGCAGTGCACCACCATGGGCCCTGCATCTGGAGGATTGCAAGCTTTCACCCGTCTCAGGAATGCCAGGAACGGAGTGGGGTGCTCTGGTACCCCGTGGTCTGGCCAGGCAGTGAACTGGAACTGCCTCACCTCTCTCTTCTCACTGGAGCCATTCTGAATATGGAGAGGAAGGAAGGTTAGTGACTAAAACATTTCAAGTCAAACACTTCATACTTGAGGTGCTGTTGAAGAGATCACTGTATAAAACTAAATCCTTACTTTAAAAAGTGCAAATGTCCTGACACAGTATGTGGCCAACTCTACTGTGTCCAGCAGTGTTATTTGGATGAGTCCATATGTCTCTGTTGCTCTCGTGGGCCAGTATTGATCACATTTGACCTGCAGCGAGGGAGAAACGTCACATAAGACCACATCTAAGAAGACATTTAGGAACTACTTTTTGTCCCAATAGTTAAAATGAAAAAAGTAAAATAAAATGCCTAATGGTGCATTTCTGCAATGTATTTGGTAGTTATACAGTAAAGCTCCACTCTACCAAGTCAAATAATGGCATAATGAATGTTCAAATCCTCCTTATTCCTGCTGACTGGGTTTAATTTTCTAATCAATTAAATGGCCTGAGATATTTGTACACACCCAACAGTGCTATTAATTGTTGTGACATACTCTATAATTGCAAATGTAAGCTCAACGTCCAGTCATATTATCGTCTCAGCTTTATTGCTACTTGAGTTTGCAGCTATGTTTCCCACTAAATGGCTTAAAAAACACTTTTCAGGTGTAGTGTTACTGCTCAGCTGACAAAAAAACACAATAACTAAGTTCCTGTAGAATTGTTTTTCTTTATATTGTCCATATTTATTTGCATGCTTTTAAGAGTGCATTTCCCACAGGCTAACATCAGCAAGCTCCTCATCATATCCTACTGAATGAGTCTGTTGAACTGTGAAACAATATAACAGTTGGAAAGCAGTCTGGAGTACTCCTCTAAAGAGAGTACCATCCACCAATATCAGTTCCTCAACAGCCGTTATCACATTGACATAAAAAGCAATAGAGTGTGTGTGTGACACTAGGACAAATGACACCACTCATAATAGTGTTTACTTGCAAATAGTTGAGCTTTAGATATGCAAAACATACAAGGACAGCTTGAGTGCCTCCCTACATTGGTTAATATGAAAGTCACAAGCTATTAGCTGGAGCAAATGCACATTATGAGTTGCAAATGTCAAACTATATAACAGTAAAGAAATATCAGGGAAACAGCCATGAATCATGTTTACATCACAGAGCTTCTATTGAATAAAATGTATATCTAGCATCATGGATATACATATTTACCTTCGGATGGAGTCAGCACTCCAGTTAACAAAAAGACACACTCGAAAAATGCCTTTATGTGTGAAGGTTGATAGCTTATGGTGAATGAATGAATAGCATTTATTGTCATTACACCTTACAGCATAATGAAATTACTGGTCTTGTAGGTAAGCCTTTGTGTACTCAGTGAAACGGTGCACGATGTTTGAAAAAGTACCAACGATCAACCACATCGCTTTCAGGAGCAGCAAGTGCTTACTGCAGAGCAGAGTGGCTTGTATTTTATCACTGATTGTAATTCAGTGCTTTCAGCAGGAGAAGGCCAGTAAAGTACGTCAAGCTACTAATTAGGTAAACCAGTGCATCAACACTGGGACAGCTGAAAATATCAGGAGGAAGAATGGAGGTTGGCCTCTCGTGGAGGACGAACATGTAGCTTTTACACATTTGTGGAAAATTCTTTATGAATATTCACATGTTCAATAAACAATGGGGAATTGGTGTGAAAAGCTTGAAAAACTACACACTTACTCTGGACCTCTCCTCCAGTTTGGTCATCATGACTACGATGGCACTCCGCTGCTCCCATATCATCCTCCAGAACTCACCAAATGTCTCCGGCAGAGATCCTTGGGTGGCAATGTAGGCATTCTGCTTTCTGTAGCCATCTATGTAGTTGGCATTAATATAGTCACTTCCAGGGATACCTTACAAGAGAGAACAATATGCACATTTTTGAGCTAAGGAAAAATCTGATGCTAAGAAAAAAAAAAAAAAATAGGAGGTGGATGGAATGTATAAAAGTGAATATACAAAAATGTATTATTTGGGCAATATGTGTCTTTGTCTTTTTTCCTGACAGTTTATTGGGAGTAATGTCAGATTTTGTCATAATGTGCTCAGATAACGCCACGTCTGTCTCTCCTTTGTATTTCCTAAAATGATGTCAGTAAGGCCAATGTTTTTGGTAAGAAAAATAGTAAAATCAGTCACTCTCTGAAGCAGTGTTGTTGCACAAAGGGATTTGGGTTTGCTATCAACAACACATTTAAATCAACAGTTTCTTTTTTTTCTCCCCTCTTCCATATCTGCAAGTGACGCACAGATAAGGCTTGGTCTCATATGGAGAAAAACAAACCAACAAGAAACTAGCAAAACAATTTTTCCTCAGCTCTCTTCATTCCCTCTTCCCTTTGCTTATATTAAATGAAAGGCACAGCAGCCTTTTCGAAATCAGGCAAAAAAGACAGAGCTGACAGCTAGTCAATGCTTTAGGACTGGCAGTTTCGGGGCTCCATGCACACATGGTCGACCAAGATAAGTCTCATCTGCATGGGCGCCACGTCTCAGAGAATCCCCTCACTCTGACTGCTTCCTCTCCTCCTCCTTCCTCAGACTCCCTTTTACTCACAGGTAACTTATTCAACAGAAAAAAGGAAAGAAAATGGAATATGAACACGTTAAAAGAAACCACCCACATTATTATTTCCACCCACCCTCACTTTTTGCTGTTGAAGTTGTCCACACAAGCAGGCGGCTGTGCATTTCTGTGATGGACAAGGGATAAGTACAATTAAGCCCACTGTGTTTTCAGTTTGAAAAGAAAAAGAGAATGGAGACATTACTGGAGTTTAATGAGAACGAGGCAAGTTGTTAAATACCCATTTGCAAATGGATTCTGCTTTTATTCTCTCTGTCACTCAGGATTTGTACAAATTCTTCCATTTTTCTCAGTCAATGTGGCTATTAAGAAATAAACATTGCTGCTTTTGCAGTCTTGTTTGGAACTTAGTCCTCATCAAGAGGTTGGCAAAGGAATCTCAAAAGAATTGCTGAGAGCTTCCGGGGAGTAAAACCATAAGAGGTATGAAGTGTAAATGTTTGTTAATAGACTTTCTCCATTAGTTGGCCAGATGTTCAAAAACAACTACTTTCACCGATAAAGGATGGCAGCTTCCACAATAAATACAGATCACTAGAAAGATTTCGGGGATACTTCATCGTTGTAATGTTTTAAATGTCATTGTTGATAGAACTTGTGGCAACGTGATTTTTTTTTTTAGGGATTGGGCTAACAAAAACTAATGGACACTTTTTGAAATTATAATCTGCAATTTCACAAAGCAAAAAGTAGATTAAGTTTTGGAGCATTGTTTAAGATATCAGTGGAATCCTTTAAAGCTGCAACTTGTGTCGACAGGCAACTTGCTGAAAGGTATTTTGTCAGATGTCAGAAGTATAAAAGATTTGGTGATTTCACCAAATTAAGTCCATAAATATACTAACCGACAGGGTGCCAAGGATTGCACATATCCATCCCTACATCAATAACATTTCTCCTCAAGCTCTGATGTCAATTGCAAATCCCTTTTTATTCAAAGAGCTTAATCAAAGTAAACAATGGACACACTGCTTGCCAAAAGGCTTTGTTTAAACTCTAGAAAGAAAAGATGTCCCTCATGTCCCTCTGGCAGAGAACTACTCACTTTCCACAGCACAAAGGCTCCAATATGGTTGTGCAGATGTGTTGGCTTGCTAATGGAGGTCCATCAACACTTAAGCTGTGTGCCATTTCTGTGAGCCTGCAAAAAGGGCTTTCTGAGTCTTTATTTGTCTCTTATTTTACTATCCATTTACTACTTTGTTTATTTCCCATCAACCTCCACAGGAGTAGTTCAATGGAAATGCTTAATTAATGGCTGTGTTTTTTTTTGTTTAATCTTAAACTGGCTACGGAGTTAGCACTTTGAAGGGCCATTTCAAAGTGCCCTTACATGTATTAGAAGCTGTGGTGTGCAACACATCTTTAATGTACTCAAGGATCTAATAACATTGGCCTGTAATGGACTTGTGACATTGTGAAGGCAAAACTTCAGCTGAAAATGTCACTTTCAGTGCACTGCAACCAAATATAATTCTATGTGCAAGAGGGGATTAGTAGAATTTTCTTGCAGTGGCAGCAAATGGGGAAAAAGGGATGATTTTTGAAAAAACACATAGCCACGAGCAAGTCATGTAATTTGTATTTCAAACTACAATGTCCCATCCTCTATACTTTGGTCCACTATGCCTGTTTCCTTGTTTTCAAGGTGTGAATTATGTTAAAGCCCAGGGCGATGTAAGGACTTGCCTGACATTAAGTCAGAGAAGTAGATGGTAAAACACACTGTGTCTGTAACTGCAGGTGATTTAGTTTAATTTGAATGACTGCCACAGCATTTTATAGGAAAAGTACCTTTTATATAGTCATTTCTTTCTTTGTAACACCTGAGGTATAGAGCCTCATTCTTGTGTATGAATATAATTTAGCAGAATGGTGTGGCTGCACTCCTGAGGCCGTGTAGACATGTTTGTACTGGCTATTTCTAGGATCATTACAGCAGTTAGGAGAAAAGATGTTGGTTGGTGGCATACCATCAATAGCAGACAGTAAGACTCTGGAGTGGTCGTAGGCAATCACATTGGCATATCTGTTCTTTGGTTTGTTGACCTCCAGGTTGGAGTGCTCCCATGTGAACTGTTGACCAGGGTCGATGGACTAAAAGATAGAAGAAACTTTTCTGTTAATACAGTGACATATTTTTCTCTATTGGAACAAATTGTCACACCATTGTTTAATTTGCACACTGAGGTATAATGAATCGGTATCAGAAGGCTTATTGAGGTAGTCATTTGATAACAGTGCAGTTGCAAGTATGATCGACAGCATTTCACTGATATTTAATTCATATCTTTTAAAAAAAAGGTCAGGTTAGTTAAACCAATTCATATTTTAACCAGGTTTTGGTTCACCAAGGTTTGAATATGGGATCTTTATAAATGTAAAAGAACTGCTAAATATTTCAGTCTTTTGTGTCAGTCTCAGGTTGGCTTGCAAACTATTTTTTGCACGTTCCTACTCTAATAGCCCATTTACAGGAGAGAAAACGCTGAACATATATATTATGTGCGACTATTATCCATAATATTGCTTTTTTTAAATGCTGCTGTTAAATCCCCTCAAGTGCATAAAACAGACGAGCACAATGGCTGTAAAATATAGATGAAATATTACTTTATGGAAGAGTTCCTCCTGCACTGCCCTTACATGAATACTGTTTTGCCTCAGGCTCAAATACTGTCTTGTAATTTAAGCCCAAACTCCCAATTAATGAAGGCTTTTTTATTAAATATGCCTCTCTCAGGCAATTTGGTAAAATTCTATAAAAATATCATTTAGCTATTGAACTTTTTGGGGTCTCAGGAAAATGGCTTATCATCAGCATAACTTTTTGCCTTCCACAATATTAATTTAGGAATTACTGGAACACACCTTATAGCACCATAATAAGTACTGGAGATTCTAAAATTGACTCTTAAATTAGACTGTGACTGCTGAATATCATATTCTTTCTTCAAATGTCCCTAAGATTAAGTAAAGGAAATTATTGTTCTTTGAACTAGAGTTGATGTGATGAATAGTCTCATCAAAAATATTTAATGTGTTTAATTTAAACAGAAAATGTATTCTGACTTCTCAGGAATTTAAGAAAATTGAGTGTCAGTAGAAACTGGAATCTAGTTGACTTATGGTCTGCAGATAACAGTGTGAGAAAAGATTCTGAAGACGGAAATTTGACTTTAAAATGAATTATCCTACTTTGAAGTGCTACATCAGCTACATATTGTCTTTGGCTGGAAATGACCAGTATATTCAGTATGAATAATGAGATACACCAAAGACATGCAATTTTGTTACAAAGGAAATGATTGTGTCCTATCGGGCTTTCTCTCATAAGTGCTTTATGAAATATACAAGAATACCACATTTGAGACTAGTTCAGTGTGATATCCAAGGCCTTTCTCAGCTCTGTAAAGCAGGAGTTGATAATGGTCCTTCATTACTGATAAATGAACTATGAAATACTGTATCACGTAAGAAAAATATAAAGAAAAGAGAGTCAGTGTTTGTGGAAGTGAATATGAAGAGGTTTTTAAAAGCAGATCAACTTAATGCATTTCTGCACTGAGCTCTATATCTACAGGTATAGCGGCAATATTAGTGAGATAAACTACTGGCTAAACATTATATTTTTTCAAAGTATGTTTAAACAGTGGAGACAATATTGCTTCTAATAAAAAATCTTTATTTCATTATGTTCACAAATTTGCTCTCCACTGCTTTTGAGTAAGCGGTATGAAATTGGAATCGAAAGGTACTTAAGCTGCAGTAATGATAAGGCAGCTTGGCAGGCACCCATATGGTGACCTCATAGATTTTGGAGCTGTTGAAGGACCCGCACAGAGAAATGGGCAGAGAAAGGGTAGCCGTTCACATCTTGCAAAAATA
Source organism: Odontesthes bonariensis (assembly GCF_027942865.1). Lineage (NCBI taxonomy): Eukaryota > Metazoa > Chordata > Actinopteri > Atheriniformes > Atherinopsidae > Odontesthes > Odontesthes bonariensis. Next base: position 13,072,065 of record NC_134524.1, on the reverse strand, counting down.
AGGCCTTCTGTTTGCACAGTTTGTCAGAGCATTCTACAAAGAAAACTCATCGATGTTGTAATGCTGTTATGCAGGAGCATTGCCAGATTAAAGTCTACAGGGTTTTTAGACTTTTTATACTATTATATACATCAACATAACTTAATTTGCTTTATGATACATAAGTATTCTAAGGCTTCATTCATGACAACATGTTTTTGATTTAAAATGCAGAACTTTTTCAATGTTTACAACTAACACCAACACAGCTTTGCTGTTTTATGAACCCTAAACATTTGGAAACACTGCTGACACTGTATTAGTTTGAATACTCCAGGATTACATTTCTGACACAAACGTTTTGGGTACTCATTTATTCATTTCACAAATATTTATGTATTTTGCTGCCTGACTTTGCTTTTGAAAAGGGCATGTAGGCCACGTATCAAGGAGAAAAGCCACAGGTGTTGCTGATATCATTAGTATCAGTAACCATCCAGCCTGGTGGGAAAAAACAACCAAATTTAGATTCTAAAGTTGTACGTATCAGGACAAAATGATAATCTGCTTATTCCAAGTTTTAAGATTAGATAAATAACAGATGACATATTACACCAATAGGATATATCATTCTACAGTAGTAATAATTGTTTGCAAGTATAAAACATCCAAAACCATATATGTATACCAAAGTATTCTAAAGTAAAAGGTGAGGCCATCTGTCCAGAATGGCTGAAAAAGAAAATCAAGGTTTTGCAATGGTTCAATCAAAGTCAAGACTGCAACCTGATTGGAATCCTGCGATGTAACCTTAAAATGCATAAATTAAAGTCTGTGCCTAAATTTCTCCACAGTGACATCAGATACTGATGAATTCAAATATTATTTACTTTCTGTCATTCACTGCAAAACTTGCGGTTGTGGCCAACGCATTAAATACAATTTGTTGTTCATTTGAGCACTCAGTGCATGCATCATGCTAAATTGCTGAATAAAACGTGGGAATTTTCTGCCCCTCACCTCATATTCCTGTGAAAACTTTAGGTTGTCATTGGCTTTCAAGCGTTCCAGATGATCTGCAAAGTCCATGACGGGGATTGGAGGGTGGCTAGCCATACCTATCAATCAGATGGACTGAAAGTTAGTGACCAGTCTTTAAAGCGTTCATCACCCAAGCACAGGCAAACAGTGAACCATTAGAGAAGCAGCATGTGGTTATAACAGGGGGGAATGGAAAAGTGGATCTTGTTAGGCTAGTTTGTTCACTCAAAGCAGTGACCATGCTCATAAAGAGGATATGGACACAGAAGCCAATGAGAAGTCATCGAGCAAACTTGGCCCACCCCCCACCCCCCCGACCACTGGGACTCTCCCTATTAAGAGAGAAGAATGTTATTCACAAGGAATACTAAAGTGGATAGTTAGCATGACAGAAATGCACAGACACAAACATCCCAAAAAACAAAGAAATAAAAAGACATTGAATGGTTAGGCCAGCTGTTGACGTCTGCTTTGAGTGATGACATGTTTTCAGGCTGTCATTTCAAACTCCGCCTCCTGTGATGACATAGCGTTAACACCAGATGGATTAGATGCAGATGGGTACAAGACTTGGCAGAAAAAAAGAAAAGGAGGGAATTAAAGCTGAAAAACAAAAACAAATACAAGTTGTGTCAAATGCATAATCGAGACCAACTAACTTGACAAATGGAGGTTACTGGGGTGACTGGGGGCACCTGAACCTGTGGAGGAAACGGCGGTGGAATTAACTACATTAGACGTCATAGCAATGTGATGACTATTTTCTTCACAAAAGAAGGTAGAAATTGAAATGTGATAAGAAATAGCTGAATGATTATTCTAAATGGGAGATTTATTAGTAACAAACAGCTTATCATGCTACAAGTCTGTTATGCCATTATGCTTATTTCACGGAAATGAAGCATCAAAGCAGTTAAAATCCTGGGATCACAAACTAGAATTATCAACTAAGAGAGATTATTTGATATTCATTTCAACCTTAGAAAGCTGATGTTCTGCTGGTGCAGTCAGTTGTATTAAGTTTCCGCCTGTGATGTTTTGCTTTGAGTTTTCAATTTAGAATTTGTATGATTGAATAAAGATTGTTTTTATGGTTTAAGAGAAGATTAAGAAGAGATCTTCACAAAAAAAAGCATTTTTGTATGCTGCCACAATTTTTCCTACTGCCAAATTTCAGGACCTTAAGAACTGTAGGGCCATTTTGACTCACAAGCTGAGTGACAGGTGCTCTGTACAACTCTGAGGTGATGTTTCATGTTGGTTTCTGGCACAAGTGGGCATTAGCTAATGGAAGTTTCGCTGTTTTCCCACCCCTCTCTTAGTACTCTCTGAAAAATGGCAAAGCCTGTTTCTATTGCAGCCCACCACTCAAAATCCATTTTCACCATGGGGGTACAATGAAAGTGGCTTTTCTGACATGCCACCGTTCAAGCATCAAGCATCCTCAAGATGAAAATGTCCAATGAGGTGGTAAACAGGTGAAAGGAACGGATAGCTATAGAGAGGTGGTCTAATGTGTGTCAGGACTTAGTTTCTTACTGCTCAAAAAGAGCCCAACAATTTTTCTTTTCTTGCCACTGGACCATTTTCTCCAAAGATATTAGCTCCCGGAAAAGCTTGTGTGGAGGGAGAAATAATGACTTGAGAGGCGAGTGAAATAACGGAAGAATGGCTGGGATCACTCTGAGCCGAACGAAAAACTACCCCTCTGCTAGGATGAAACAGTCTGTAATGGTCCTAAAATCATTGAAGAGCTTTCATAAATATGCATAATCTTTTGTAAAAATGAGCCTGCGGGGATAATTCATCCTCTTCTCATACGAGCTGACCTAAAAAATATGGCTTTTATATTACATTATTGGCCGTCTCTGAACACCTGTCCCAAAGCAGCCAATGCCAGGAGAAGTCAAAAGGCAGTTAAGTGCGCTGCCCTCAGTCAGGATAGAGGTAAATGTGCATACTGTTTTTCTAGTAATAAACAGCCTTTCATTTTTCCCTCGAGTTGAGAAGGTGCCACATGAATGAACAAAGGCATGACTGATGTCTCTGACCAGTCCCCACATCACTATAGGTCGACGAAAGTAAACACCATCCCTGGCTTTTATACTGGGAACAACAGACGCCATGGCACATTTTGTATTTCCTCACCTTCTGCAATGCAGCTGCCTATGACTTTAAAACAGCACTGTGTCATCCAAACGGGTTTGTTCTATTCTGAGTTAGCATGACAAGATGTGATGACCTGGATAACCCAGGTGCAGACGGAGATGACATATGCCATGGAAGTGTCAAGCTTGCATTCCTGCCTCTTCATTTTCCACTATGAGGTGTCTCCAGGGAAGAGGGTGTCAGTTTTGACCCTCTCTGCCTCCTCAAAGCACCTGTCCACTGTCTCCCTACAAAATACTGTCTGGTTTCATGCCAATCTCACTGATGGGGACTCTTTAGAGCATAATAATATTAGGCCCCTGTGTCAGCAGGAGTTTTGAAAAAAGGAGCAATGAGTGATATAAAGCTAAATGTGAAATGTATTTTTTGCTCCTTTCAAGCAAGCAATCAGCAGTATTGGATTCCTTTTTTTCACAATGGACATCCAGTCCTGACTTCACAGGGAGTAACACAAACACATTTAGCTTCATTTGGAATACTTACCAGGTGTTTGGAAGTTGAGACGTCGGAGCTCAACTGGATCAGTGGGATGATGAAGCGGCATTTCCTTGCTGTTGGGTAGACTACCTTTTCTGGCCTCAGATTCTGCTCTTTTTCTGTTGGATTAAGAAAAAAAAATGTACCGTTTTGTGCTGGAAACTTCAAAACATGCATTGTCGTCTCAATAATAAAGGAAACATATGCAATTAAGAAGGTGATAGGACTACAGGACTACAAAGGATAGACTGAATAACGTCACTTCATAGTGTAATGGCATGCAGCACAAAAACTGTTAGCAATTAAATGCTACCCTTAGTGAGGCTTAATATTCACTTTTCAGTGAACGTGTCAGATTGTGGATACAACTATTAGTTAGGGGAGGTGTTTAACCTGCCTTATCCGGCAAACTGGTTATTTTACTGTATGTGCCTTGGCTGGGCCTATTGTACTGCATTATATCATGATATTATTATATCATTATGTCTCGAGTATTCAGTAACATATTTTACATATGAACCCTGTTTGAGTTTCTTACATGGTTGTGTGGTATTTTTCATACTTTTTTTTAACTTGCGTGATTTCAGATTTATATGGACTCCTGTGAGAGGTGAGTTTGTATATATTTCGATATAGCATACAGACCAACAGAGAAAAGATGGAAATCTGCTTTTATTTTCACTTTTTGTCACTCTTACCTGTCCGGTTTGCTGCTCCAATGGTAAGCAAGGAAACAAATATCAACACAACATAGAGTGGTGAGACCTTTAGCGTTACATAATTGAGAATTTCAGAAACTAACTTGCTGCATTAGAGACAAATTATACCATCTCATCTCACTTTTGCTTTGCGAGTACGATTGGGGATCCATCCCTTTAGGGATTATGCTCAATTATGCAGCCTTGGGGGTCTTTGTTTCAAAAACTACAGATTCCCAGGTGCAACCAAGACTTGTACATCATAACTCTGCTATTTCAAGCAGTTTCAGCTGATTGCTTCTTGTTCATGCATAAAAGTCACCTCTTGACTCCTAATTGCAGTATCTGTCTTCTCCTGCCTTCCGCTGTTGCATTTATCAAACTCACAAATTATGCACGTTCAAGGTCCATGTATGTTGCATTTTGAATGCAACGACACGTAGGATAAAAATCATTCATGAATGTGCATGAATTAAGTACATGAGGCATTTTTTGATTTAAAAAAAATCTATAAGTATGATGGCAGACATAACCTGGCTTCATTATTGGTCTTGTAGGTGAACAAATTATTTATTTTTGTCAAAGCTATACATGGTTGTCACTGTGTCCTTTATCAGAGCTCAACAGAACTTGGTTGTTTATTTTCCTTTGCTCAACAAGATCAATATCTCCAGATTATTCACTGAATGTTCCCTAAAAGAGTGACCCAGCTCTGTAATCAATGTTTAAATCTTCCTGCCACCAATGGAAACCATAGAGTTCACCACATATGTAGTCTTTGTTCACCTTTGTAATATATCGCTAAATCAAAGTTTGATGAAGGGCAAAAAGGTTTAGGCAAGAGCTAGAATAAAGCTGTGCATATAAGTTGACTGCTATTGATTGATATCTGAATATTATAGTCTTTTAATATTGGTGCTGTCACTGATTCTAGCTTTTGCTGACTCTTAAATGACTAATCTCACCTTCTAAAACTGCACCTTGACTCCGGTGAAATTCTGCTTAGGTCTGGACGTTTGATAGAATGAACTCTGCAGAAAATCTGCTTAATGTAAAAGGTGAGAGGTGGCAAGGTAGCATAGGATGAAATGTATAAATAGAGGTGCACATATGCATGCTTGTAAGCTGTCTAAACAGGAGGGTAGCGTAAGGTCAAAGTGGGGATCTGGAGTGGACTTCTTCTGTGGAATGGGTAATGGTGGGAGGGGAGGGGATGACTGGGATGCAATCCCAGACCCCGGGGTCTTTCTGAAGCTCCACGCACAGTGACAAGCCGCAGATAATCAAAGCTCTTCCCTCCTACGCTTGACTGATGAGCAGTGGCAGTACGGGCTCTGCCTACCACTAGGGGTTTTCAGTAAAGAAAAAAAAAAGGAAATCTTTTTTGATTCAGTGTGAAAGTGCACTACAGCATGTGTTTGCTGCAGTGTTAAGTGAGTTTGTGCGTGTGTGGAGGCATGTGTCTGATTAACGTTCAGTCAGCGGACGTGTCTGTGTTAAGGATTGTGGGTGTCTGCACATGATGTCTTGACAGTTTGGGGAGCTGCATGTTTGGATTTACTCATGCAAGATTAAATGTGTGTTACTGAGTGAGGGTCATGGTTAGTATGAGGATCAATGTGCCTCAGGCTTTAAATAAAAATCTTATTTGAATGTGTTAGTGTGTAGGTTTCTGCAATTTAAAACATTTAATGGTCATACATAAAATTTTGACTGGCATTACGTGATTTTTGAATGCACATATGTAAGTAAATGTCTTGTTCCTTTCCACTTGGTATTTCTTTCGAGGTGGATTTTGGCGGATTTCTTTTTTGTTGATTATCATGTCAGTACCTCACCTTTTATAAAGGAGGATGGCGATGACGATGCATATAATGAAAACAACAGCTAGCACAGGGCCCACCACCCAAATGAGGCCCTCCTCCTCATCGATGATTGGCTGGGGATCGATGTCAGCTGAAACGACTGGGTCAGAGTATGGGCTGGTGGCATACATGATCTACATAAGGATAAAGCAAATTGGTGGTCAAAATCAGCCATGAAATAGGAGCCATTATTTCAACCATTATATCCTACTGATGTTGGAATTTATGGTTGTTTTCCACTATTTCACCCATACAATACTTTTTCATATGTATGCAACAGTCCAAAAAGTTTTTACCCCTTCTGTTAGATGAACATTATCCAGACACAAAGCAGCTGTCCAATTTATCCCAGTAGATCATATGTTGGTGGGGACTGCATCACCAACAATGCAAATTAAAAACCAATTCAAAGTTTTCCTGTGTGTATTTTCTGCAAAGCTGCAGTTGGGCTAGTTAAAATTATCTTTCATATCTCTCCTATACACAAGCCTTGATTGAACCATTTTGTATTCCAAGGGAAGATAAATGAAAAAAAAAAAAAAAAAAAAAAAAAAGGTCTTTTGGAAAAAAAAAAGAAGAAAGGCATGCCTCAGTGGGCAAATTAGAGATTTGCCTCCATCCGTCATTATCGTTTTTTGCTCTACCTGAACTCAGGGTTAGTGTAGAGTGTGTGAAGCAGCACTACAGACCCTGGAGCTCATCAAATCCATCATCTCGCCTGCAGCTACCTAATCATGCAGCTTTCTGGTCTTTCGTCCATACGGACACATGCACACACACACTAGCTGCAGCAGAGGAGATAAGGTGGACCACACGTAGGATGCAATTAAAGAGGAGCTCTGTTATCGAGGTGTTCTTGCGATCAGCTAAGGTCTTAAGGGGTTTGTCTCCCTAAAGCAGCAAAAGGGTCAGCTTCTTGGGCCTGCTGCAGCTTTAGGTTTTTCAAGCCAAAGCCTCACAAGTGTTCAGAGAAACTCATTTGACCAGAGGCGAACTTTGACCCTTAGCAGAGAAGGAGTGGATTTAACCCTCTCCAAACAGTTTTTGAAATAAAGAACCTTAAATCACTCGCAAAGGAAATCCTAGAGACAAGCAAGCTAGAGCCCAAAGATGAACCCAAATGAAATGGATAAAACTGAGATGATCTAGTCAATGAAAGGAAAAAACAACGCCAACAAAAAAATAAATATACGTACGTTTTCAGACATCTCTAAAACAGCAAGCACAAAGAAGATGTATTCCTGGCCATTCTGGAGTTGCTTGTTTTCAAAGTCCCCGTACATCTTGCCATCTCCCAGGGTAAACTCTTTGGGCAGGTCTTTGAAGTAAGCAGCAATATAAGCTTTGGGTTCTGCGTGCCTCTGGAACCGAAGGCCTCTGCTTGTTCGGTTTATCTCCTTCAGCAGCTAGAGTGAGGAGTAAGAAGCAGACAGTTGATAACGCATAGGCACACATTCCAGTACACAGATGAAAACCCATCTACATTCAGTGAATCTGTCTATCTTTCTTTTTTTCTGTTTGCTGAGCTGAAAATGCTGATTGCAAAAGGCAGAACATTACAGAAAAGATCAATGACTTATTTAATCAGTTTTCAGACAACAAAAGATTCAGAGATTGAAAGATTGTGTGGTTTTCCAGCATATAAAACGGCTGAGGATTATCCAGCAGCTTCAAACGGTAAAAAAAGAGAATTAATTTGAAACTTACAGAGTTCAAACATTTTTCTTCCTGATACAATCAGAAGACTTTCAGCTTAAGTTTCTTAACCAATAAAATCTATGAATTTTTCAGTATTCGATAAGTGTGCTGTCATGTATTTTCTGTCTCTTTTTTTAATATAAATTGAAGTTGTGCAGAGTAAGGATAAATTATTTATCTTGTGAACAAATGGCTTAAAACTTTCATTTCTGATATATTACATATAAAAGCCCTTTTTTTTCTTTTGCATCTTTATAGTTTCCTTGGGTAAGTCATTTTGCTCCCTTCTATTTACCAGCTGTCAATAGTAATGATTTTCAGTGGCTGAATGAAACACAGCGCCCTTCATACAAGCCTGTATCATCAGACTTCAAATTTCTAGTACAAAGCATGGATTATAATTATGCAAATCAAGCCAGGCTACTTGTTTCGGTGTCTGAATGCATATCTGTGACTTGTATGTAAGGGTGAATGTGTGGGCACGCATGTGCGCGCTGTGTTTGGCTGTCATTCACATTAGAGTGTGTGTTCTTGCGTGTGCTTTGTTTTGGCTGCGGGGCTGTTGGTGCTGCCCGATAATGTCTTCAATCATCTCTCCTGTCAACACGGCTAAATCTAGCTGCCCTTGGGAAAAGTTGTGAAAAGGTGAGTGCCAAAATTGACAAACAAATAAATTCTGACAAAGGGGTGACTTTTGGGCAATCGGTCAAGGCTATAGATGTGGGCCTGTGGGTATGAGCTGTAAAGTCAATGCTAGATGAGACACTGTGTTTTCTTTTATTCTCCAAGACATGATATATTGAGATGTGTATCCCATGATGAGAAATATAAGAAGAGGCACTATTTCAAAAATAAGCAAGATAGTTTGATTTCCATTGCATATAAGAAAATTACCCAGAGTTTAAAATAGCTGTGACCTGACAAGGAATAAGTTTCTAATTTTTCTACCTTTCTGAGAGAAACTACTATAAAAGCTGTACTGAATTTGTAGAAACATCAGCTTTTAGAATGTGACACTCCATCTAAAGAAATATTTGAAATGTAAACGCAGCTTAAAGCACATAGTGATAAAAGCTTTCATTTCCTTTCACGTTTAGTTATGCATGCAATGCACCGGAGCTTCAGAATTATCTCACATGGCTAAATATAAAAGTTGTCAAGTGTTTTGTGCATATGCAGTAGACTAGCTTTGCCTGGAATGAAAAGAGACATGAAGGCCTGATGCAGCTCTTCAGGTAATTACCGCAGACATGAAGAGGAGGAGGAGGTGGGGATGGGATTGGAGTTTGCAGTGCACTTGATGGCTACTTCATGTTCTCATTTCCATATGAACAGTGCTCTCTGTAGCTATTTGCGTCAATCAGGAAGCCTCATCTCCTGTCTCTCCTGCCCTCTTAACTGCCTCAACATTTATTTTTTTTTTTTTCTGTTTTGAGAAAATGAGTATGTGGTATGCACTCTTAGTTATGTAGGCTAAGTTAAGAAACTGCGTGCAGTGACTGGTTAACAGAAGAATGCCTTGACTTGTACAAATTCAATTTTACTTTTGTCTCCCAGTAACCTGAGTCAACAGGAGGAGAAGATCATCCATTTAACCTACCTCTTCCAAATTCATCTCATCTGGACTGTCCCAGGGTTTAAAAAACTTTCCAGTGCGCTGCTTCTTCAGTGGTACTACCACAATATAATACCCCCTGTAAAATAAAATTTGAAGTACAACATATCAGCATTTGAGACAAAGGAGGAACAATTCCTGCCTCTTTTGAAAACATGTTGTTTTTAGAAGTCAGTGGATGTTCTTCAAGCACAAAAGCCACATGTCAAGAACAAAAACAACACCCCCTAGTTTCTTGCATGTCTGCCTGTGTTAGAGAGGGTTGCCAAGTGACCAGAAAATAATGTAAAAAGACATAATTATGCAGGGAGCGAGGTATGTGATTAATAATCACTCAATTAAAGCAATTTTCTTTAGTTTTATGCATGTTCAGAGAAGTCAGTCAGTATGGTTACACCTCACTGAGGTCTCTTGAGGACTAATTAAAAGAACTCAGTGAATGTAGAAAAGATACAGAATTAAAGGATTTTCAGCCTTTCATCAGGGTAGCAAGAGAGATAATGGCCTCGTGCCAAAGTTGGGCTTCATGGCTGGGCATTGCACAAACTAGCATTAGCCAGCATGGCAGTGTGGTAGGCTAATGGGAAACTAATTAGCTTAAGCTCTGGCATGGGAGACAGTGGACCAAGTGCATCCAGCAACATAAAAAAAACCAAGATGAATTTGAAGCTTCAGTCTGCAATCGGATGTGCTCCTTGGCCTTCTGACAACCCTGGGCTTTGTTGAAAGGCTGTAAGAGAGTTTATAGGGCTTAGAGGAGTGCGCTTAAATGAGCCCGGCTGCTCCAGTGTGTAATGACTGAGGTGAAGTGGATATTACACTGAAATGCAGTGATGAATATAAATGACTGTTTTGGAAGAATCACCTCTGACAAGGTCAGCTATCATGTTAAGTTGTTTATTTCCATTCACACTGCATCATTTAAAAATAGTTGCAGACATTATAAATGGACGAAGGAGTTGCCCTTGATTGTAGTAATATCATTACAAGTCAAATATCAAGAAATTGAGACATTTTTTACGAAATCAAATTATATAGTGCTTCATGGGAGCTGTCAATTATAAGAGGGGCAGATAAGGTTATTCAGAGTGGCTCTTAAAGGTGGTGCATCAACATTTAAAATGAGACTTTTGCATGTTAATAGTTTCACCTGTTGCAGTGTTTTACAGGTGAAAAGAAAAGACAAAATGTAAGTTAACTTAGGACATAAATCATCAATGTTAAAGGACAAGACCGTTTTTTTGACATTGGGCCCTTGATTTCACATTATAACATGATGTTCTACTCACCCCTGCTTGTTGTTGGTAATTTGGAGCTGTTCCGAAGATATTCGAGAGGCGTCTGGCTGCTCTCTTGAGATATTCGGCCATGAAACGGTTTCCTATGGGCAACGTTATACAGGCACAAACTATGCTGTTTATAATTTATTCATTACTGTACACTAGCACTGATAACGTGGAGGTGCGTCGCTTACTTAAAAAAATCCCGGTTACTGTAATTTTGAATTTTTGTCGTAAAGTGGGTGTTACTGACGTCATCATCGTGCTACTACCACAGACAGCCCACAGACAAACACACACAAACTTTACGACAAAAATTCAAAATTACAGTAACCGGGATTTTTTTAAGTAAGCGACGCACCTCCACGTTATCAGTGCTAGTGTACAGTAATGAATAAATTATAAACAGCATAGTTTGTGCCTGTATAAGCTTGCCCATAGGAAACCGTTTCATGGCCGAATATCTCAAGAGAGCAGCCAGACGCCTCTCGAATATCTTCGGAACAGCTCCAAATTACCAACAACAAGCAGGGGTGAGTAGAACATCATGTTATAATGTGAAATCAAGGGCCCAATGTCAAAAAAACAGTCTTGTCCTTTAAGGGTGCAGCACAAATTACAAGCAAAAAGAAATCACCTTTACATTGGTTGCTTGTGCTTACCTTACTCTCTCAGATGTCTGCACAGATGGTAGCTCGACAGTCACCATGCCGTCTGAGTTGGTCTTGCCAATCAGGTAGGGTTTAGTGCGGAGGACATCTGGGGCCGTCATAGTAGACACACGATGTTGCAGACCTCCAGCACTGTTGCCACGATTGGTCAAAAGGAATGAGTACTGTGTCTCTGGTTGAAGACCAGTGATTAGCTTCTCAGTTAACTTCCCATCCACCTCCACACTCTGCCCATTGTCATAGAGGATCTGTGAAAATATGAGTTGATGCCTCATGTCGACACTGCAGTAATACACTGTATGCAATTATATATATATTTTTTCTTTAGTTATTGGAGTTCCTGGCTGTATATTTTGTCAGGCAATGCTCACAGTGAAAGGTTGCGCTGGGTTGTAAGTTTCTGGAATCTCCCATGTTAGTAAGACTGACGTCTTCATAGCAGCTTTCACGTGAAAATTCTTTGCAAACACTGCTAAAAGAAAGTGGGAGCAGGTGATTTAGACACAAAACATCCTTTTAAATCCGTCTTCTGACTATCCCACACTAGCGCTTACCTGGAAATGTTTCCTTCAAAACCAGACTGATAGCAATGCTATGCTGAACTCAAAACTGTTCTCTTACCTTCTACCAACACCAGCTCTTAAAAATTAATGACTGACCTTTGCTTAACTGACAAGACACAAAGAGACATACATACTTACTCCATGTGAGTTCCTAAATCATAGATCAAACAGACTAATGATAGGGCAGTATGTTAATACCAAAGTCTTCTGGTTGAGCCATCTTCTGCCATTTTGATGTGTTCAGAGCAAGTTGTGGTTGGACAGGGCTGAGCAGAGAAAGGTTGATTTTTAAAAGGCTAAAGGCTAAGAAAGTTCAGGGACTGGTCCTACCTTGATCCACAGGCTGTGTCCTGAATTGGACACTTGGGCTATAGGAACCAGAGCCCTTGCTGGTGAAGGCACACATTTTAATATCATAAGTGGTGTCTGCCATAAGGCCATCCAGGGTAACTGTTGATTCCGGGGCGGTGATAAGGAGTTCTGAGGGACTGCGTGGGCTGTTGATGTCTTTATACTGCAGGACGTATTTCACAATTTTGCCATTTTGCTCTGCCAGTAAAACAGGCTGCCAGCTAACCTGAATGGTGGAGGTGGTGGCACCCTCTGCTTTAATGTTCTGAGGGTAGCCGCTCGGAACATCCTCATTTGTGGTAACTTCTTTTACTGTCTCTTCACCAAAGCCCACCTTGTTGCGCGCTGAAAGGCGAAAAGTGTATGAGGCTCCTTTATGGATCTCCTTGGTTGTGTAGTGGTTCTCTCGCTCGGGGAACTCAATGACAGTCAGCGGATCCACATCTTTGCGCCCAAAACGAAGGCGATAGCCTTGCAGGGGCCCATGGGTTATTGCTGGGGGATGCCACTGGAGCAGAGCTGTGCCCATGTTGGTTGTACTGACCATAAGTCGAGGTTTCTCTGGAACTAATGGTTGTAATGGAGAAAAATAATCTTTTTAGAAAAATGGAAAACTGTATTTTTCTCCTGTGTGTAATTTGCGAGGGTGTTTTCATAAGGATAAATCTTGATTTCTTTTTAATTTTTCTCTCTTGCTACTACTCCATTACCTTAAATGGCTTTTTGCTTTTTCATTCAAATTAGTTTATCACAATGAGGTATGAATTAACTTTATCCACACATTGCATGTTCACTGAGAGTGTGGCATATGCAAACACTTTCTTTTCATTACTTTGCCAAATGTAAATGGACTTTTATATGAACTTAGCAAGGCAACACATATTTCTTGTCAGTGATGGTTACATTACCTGCACCAGTGGTGGTGATTAGTTTGGGTTTACTGCGTGCACCATCCCCCTTTGTCGTGTAGGCTGCCACTGTAACTGCATATGTGGTCTCAGCCTGCAGCTCTGTGATGATCATTTCCTGAATAGATACAGAACTTGAGCTGTAGGACTTTCATTTCCCAATACCAGATATTATTATATATATATATATATATATATATATATATATATATATATATATATATGCATACAGAGAGAAAGAGGTAGGATGAGATGGCACCGTCATCATGAACATATTCTCTCAGCATATACTCAAAACTGAGTCACACTTCACTGAATGAGAGTAGAGTTGATAAGGTTAAGTTCCAAAAATAACTTTAAAAATGGTAAGTCCCTTTTGCGTGAAACAAAATGACTTTATCAGGCCATGATAATGGAACATTGTTTGTATTTCCAATGTCATTAGTTACATTTGAATGTCTTCTGAATAAAATGTTGAGCAAGAGGGTCGATCTGTAATTTTTAACAGCTAGAGCTACAAGATGATTAAATATTCCTCAAGCTCTGAGTGCCTATTGGGCTCCAACCCCCTTTTGCACAGAAAGTCAAGATGTAAAAAACATGCCATGATGCAGAGTATGACAGCAGAGGAAAGTAACATAAGAATTTTGTCAAGTTTAGCTACTCACATGATCAGTTGAATCGTCATATTCCCACTGATTTCAATATCAGAGTAAGGAGAGAAAAGAGATGAGAAATGAGACTTTAATCATGACAAATAAAATGCATAGTTTTTCTGCAACCACTAAATGAATGTATTTATATTGATAAAAATATTTATAGTAAATTTAGCAGTAATTATATAAATATGTATAGATACATATGCTCCCAATCTTGTAGAGCCAGCTGATCTAAAATAAGTTACAGAACAGTTAAATAGTCACTAAGTTCAATAACTAAAAACTAAAACATCGCTTTTGTCCATATAAAGTACATTGTGCCTGAAGAATGAGGTGGCTGGCTGTGGGGAGGTGTTGTACCTGGGCATCATCAATCAGGATGTCCTTGATGACTGGCTGTCCTGTAGGCTCCCCATTAACCATCCTGACATAGTGCACCTGGTATCCTCGGATCTGACCGTGCTGCTTGGTGGGCACTGGTGAACGCCAGATCACTTTAATTGATGAGGAGTTGACAGCCTCCACCTCAACTTTACGAGGTGGTCCACTAGGAACTGGAGGAACACCATGGGATAGAAATAAAAAGTCAAAATTATAGAGAACCGTTTCACCCTCTTATCAAGCCTTGCCCAAGCTGTAGCGCAAAATGCTGCAGTGATCCAAAAATAAAAAAAATCACAAAAGTGCTGTAAACTGCAGCAAGCACTGAGTGACATTGATATTTCAACAATGGTAAGGGGAAAAAACAACAGCAAAAACAGGTCTTACAACTGACCTAATCTTGAAACATTAAAAATGGTTAGAGTGGATCTTAAAAACATGGGATAAAAATGTGTTTGGCCAAAATAGAAAAGTGGAGCCAAAAGTGGCTTCAAGAGTTTCAGATGCTTGAAGCCCGACAAGAATTTTTGGCTATGAAATAAGCGAAAATATGAATAAAAATGATTCTCTTATCACATGAGAGGAGAAAAAAATCCAAATATTTTTTGTCAGTCCCACTCTAGAACTTGTCCTGTTGTCAAGTTCCTGACAAAAATGGACGAGTTAAAAGTTCTGCCATCCAAAATAGGGCAAAAAAAGAAGAAAAAAGCAAGCTGCAGTTGAAAAAAAAAAAAAAAAAAAAGTTGATCGTGAAAGTTGGAGGACTGCAGCTGGAAATGCCATACCATGTGTTGAAATTGTGCAGCATAAGAGGAAAATGCCAAAAAAAAAAGCTGCTTACATGTGTCACAGTTTCTTTGGGGCAAAAAAAAAAGAAAAAAAGGTGCATTGTCCAGCATTGAATAGTGAAAGTCATTTAAGAAGCAGGCAGAGGGGTAAGAAAAGAAGAGGAAGATATAGGCAGCACTGTTAGTATTTGATGGGGTAGGTAAAGAGGGGAAGATTGGATTTATAGCTGGAGCTTAGTTTTAGCGAACACATACCATCCTCTTCTGTTCGGATGAGCTGTGGAAGGCTTTCCGGTCCTGCTCCAACATCTGTATGAGCAGTTACTGTTACGCGGTACTCTGTCCATTTTTCCAAGTTTTCCAAAAGGTACTGGAAGCTTTCCGGAGGGATGCTGGAGATTTGACGGGTAGTAGTATCCTCCCCTTCAGTTGCAGCATAGTGGATGGTGTATTGCGTTATGATCCCATTTTGTAATTCCACAGGGGGTGGCCGCCAACTTACCAGGATGTTGGTTGAGCTGGGGCTATCGCACTGGACTTCCTGAGGTGGGCCTGCAGGTTCTGGTTTGGTTGATTTTGTTGAAGGAGAAGGGTTTTTTTGTTTGTTTGTTTGGTTTGTTTGAGGCCATTCATTGAGTTGGTTTGTTGTTTTCAAAGGAATTTTAAGTTTTGGATGTGATCAGGGTGATGATGGCAGAATTGACCAAACAGAGGAAAAAGAAAAGGAAATGAATTGATGAGATTGCACAAGGACATATGAGGGTAAATTAAAAAGTATTTTAAATCAGGGAAAAATCACAAATAAATACAAAACAAAAGCCAATGACAAACACAAAAATGTACAAATTTTTGAAAATGGAAGGTGTTGATTGGAAAAAGGGCAGCTTTATAATACAGTATGTCACCTACCTTTTTTGTTAAATAAAAGATAAATTAAATGAAGAGAAACAAAAATGATATATCTCGATATGTTATTTCTTAGATTCCTGAATTTGTATATAACCACCTACTTCAAAGGACTTGAGAAATAATTTAAGATAAACAATTAAGTAAAATTAATATTACATTTTACAAGCAGTTACCATCAATCCAAAAACATAAAGGTTGATGCTGTATCTAGTTTGAAATAGAAAAAAATTTTTTAGTTGTCACCAACCTTTCCGAAGCCTGTTGGTTTGTGGTAAAAGCCTGATTGTACAACAGAGAACTTCCCAAGGAGACATGACTGATGTATTAAATTCTGATAACATTGGCATGCATTTTTTTTTCTTTAAAGTCCTTAGAACATAAATCTGGGCAGCGTTTTAGTGTCTGAGCTTTTATACCCACCTGATCTCTGCCTCTGTATGTCAGAGCCCTCAGATTTATGCTATTTGTGCAAATCTTTAATGCAAAAATTTACTTTCTTTTTTTTCCTCTGCTTTTCTTAAATAATCTTTGACTGCTGATCAAAAGGAGACCATTTTTTTTGTAAAAAACTATGGAATCTGATTACTCATTTTTGCCCTTTCCCATAAATCTGAGGCCTAGGTTGTTCCTAACTACAAAGACTATTCTTGCTTTGAGCTTTCCTCGATGTAACTCCAAACTTCCTTAACTCTAATTTCAATGGAACATTGACACATTACAGTTAAAGAAAATGGGGAAAGTCCCAATCAGTTTCTACTATCAGAGTTACATAGAAAGCTCATTCTCAAAATGTAACTATGACCCTGTTTTTGGCTGACATGCTGTGTCAGAAGACAAGGCTTCCTAAATGCCAGCCATGCCTGTCGATTCATTTAAAAACCAACAAAAATGTGGGCTTTCCTGTACATAATTTAGGACTCTATTTATTTTGCCCAAGACTGTTTAAGCACAACGAAGTTGGAGGGTGGTGGCTTTTTATAACCTTGTCTCCTGACTTTGCAGGAAAGCCTGATCACACTGTCCATGCAACCTTTTCAAGGTAAATGCTGCATAGTCAGGTCCACATTAATACTTATTTGATGTTTTTTTATGTTTACATCTGAAGACATTTTCAAATGCATCCCACATAAAGATTTTTTTTGTAATCTGGACTGTGTCAGGGCATTACTGACATTTCTGTCACTTTTAGGATTTCCAAAGCATTTGAAAATGTGTTTCTTCCCAGATAGTTTCAACTCAGTCAGATAAGGAAGAAGACCTACGTGTCTGTGGAGTTTCTGCAGAGATCTCACTGGTGTAAGCTCCAACTCCATGTTTGCTATGGGCTGCAAGCCGAAAATAATAAGTAGTGAAGGGCTTCAAGTCCTTCAGTAGGTACGTTGTTGTTGGCTCAAAGCTGACTCGTTTCTGTGAAGAGAGTTGTCACATTCTATATTAAAACAGGAAATGTGCAAAAAGGCAAAATATGAGCCTTCCTGTTATCAAGATCATAAATATAAATTATATAAGTACAGAAAAAGCAAACACCTTTCCAACTGTTCGTTGCTTACGGCATTGCTTTCAGTATTACAATAGAAGTACAAAAATGACCTCTGGCAATACAAAATTGGGTTAGATTTAAAGAATTTTATATGCAAGTACAGTCTTAAAATCCTAAGGGTTAACACAGTGAAAACATGCTGGAGAATGATTACCTCGTCTTTGTCGTCTTTCTTCCTGTACATGAGCTCATATCCTGTGACTGAATTTTCTTGCCCAGTCTGTGCTGGAGCGTTCCATGAAAGCAAAATGCTCGTTTCTGATTTGGCTTCTCCTTTGAAGTCTGTCGGTTGGGAGGGAACTGGATGTTTGAAAATAGAGATTGTTTTATTACTTTCCACATTCTACAAGGTTTATTTTCATTCCAGTAACACTTTAAACAGTTCTTACAACAGTATCCACACTCTGTTGATGCAGAAAGTGTAAATAAATTAATATTTATTTTCATGACTTTTTCACAAGTATACAAACATTTTCAACTCCTTGTTTTTAAAATGAAACTTTTGGTAGCTGACAGCCTGGAGAATATGTTTGTGTTTACACTACACCACTATAACCCACTAATGAGGATCTCTGGGAAAAAGATAATAAAAAATCAACTATAAAAATATTTGACACTCCAAGTTTATCCGTAGAAAAGGGACAATTTTCGCAAGTTGCTTGGGTTGTATGTTGATGAACTAATATTCAATTCAATTCAATTCAGTTTATTTATATAGTGCCAAATTACAGAAAAAGTCATCTTAAGGCACTTAAATAGTATAGTCCAATTCAAGCCAATTGGAGTTCAATTCATTGTAATCATAATTCATTTAAAAAATAATCCAATTCTTTCACATAAAGCCAATTTAAAAACAATTCCCTAGCTAAGGAAACCAACAGATTGCACCGAAACTTGTCTTCAGTCCAATCTCCCGTCCTGAGCGTGCCTGAGGCGACTGTGGAAAGGAACGACTCCCTTTTAACAGGAAGAAACCTCTGGCAGAACCAGACTCAGGAAGGGTGGCCATCCGCCTCGACCAGAATATTTGGTTTGGATATTGGGAGCAAACCCACCTCCAGTCTTAGCGATGATTTGCAGGTCTGGGGAGAGAGGTCCATCGCCCACTGATGTATAGGCCAAAACCTTGATGTAGTATGTCTTATTTGGTATGAGACCCTGGATGGTGACAAAGTTGGATCCCCGGACAATCTGTTTCTCCCAGATGTTAACATGCTGGTCGGAATTCATGGTGTAATAAACTCTGTAGCCCATGATCTGTCCGTTAGCCTCCTCTGGTTCATCCCACTGGATGACAGCTGTGGTGGCGCTCATCATGTGACCTCGTACTTGCCTTGGCGCCGTGCTTGGGGCCTGCTCTGCTGTTTTGGCCTCAATGCTCTCGCTGGGTGGGCCTCGTCCAATGTTGTTTACTGCCACCACCCGAAACTCATAGTCAGAGTAAGGGCTGAGGCCTCCCACGCTGTACCTAGTAGTGGCTACGCCATCAATCTCCTTGTACAAGTCCTCTGAGTTCTTGGATTTGTGTTGGATGATGTAGTAGGACACTGGTTCAGGATTGCCAGAGTCCCAAGTCAATGTTATGCTTGTAGCTGTGCGCTCAGTCACAACAGGAATGCCAGGAGCCTTGGGTAATGCTGTAATGAGGATTAATACATACATTTGAATTGGAATGCAACATATATGGTAAACATCACAAAATTATATCTCTGTATCCTAATTTACTTTATAAACCAAAGACTCTGAGAAGCCAAAGAGACACAGAGGCTTGTATTCTCCATGTTCAGCATTTAACAGTGCTGTTGTTATCGTTAATCTTAGACTTCTCTTTATCTCTTTAATAATTAAACACATAAATTTATTGCTTTAATTCCCCACACTGTGACTCACAGCAAAAGATATCAGGGCAATAGCTTGTCTTTATATGCCATCTGAAGTAGGCTACGGGGGGAGCTGCCTGACTGTTATATTGTGACTAATATCTCTATGTTATGTCTCAGAAAAACAAAGCTGAATGTGTGTGTGTGTGTGTGTGTTTGTCTTTGTGTGCGCTGGAATTTGTCCCTTGTGCACACGAAAACATGGCGACAATAATCTGGGATATCTTTTTGGCACACTGCAGTGTAGATATGATTACTCTCAGATAAGTTCAATGTCTACAGAGGACGCCGAAAGAATGCTCACTACCTTTCTCCCTCAACATGCACCCCTTGCATCTTGCAAGCATCTTGGTGAGCTTGTGGCTCTGTAGTTCTCCAGCTGGGAGATAAGCACTTCACTGTATTCTGAATCTGGCATCAAATACACTGAGCTTGGTGCTGACGCTTGTGTAAAGCTCTAAGGAATCCGCTGCAGATGAAATGCTGCAGTAGTAAGAGGTAAGTCAGTCTCTTTAAAACACTGACAATAATTTGTGCTTAGATACTTTTCTAATTACAATACTATCTCCAAACTCATGTAAAATTTAAATATTAGTGCTGTTCAGTGAACTATGAAAAAATCCTCTTTTGTCCTTGGTATTTCTTAAGAAATTGCAGTCTTAAAGTATGAATGGGAGTGATAAGAAGAACCTACCTTTTACTGTTATTTGCGCTACAGCCTCTATCACCCCCAGGGTTGACATAGCCACACATGTATAATTGGCTGACTGTCGGACATCTGTGAGCTCCAAAACATTACGTCCAATGGGCATGTCGTCCTCTGGAGTAAGATCCTCAGCGCCCAGCATCCATTTGACATATGGCATGGGAGAGCCTACTGCCACACATGTGATATTGACACTGCCGCCTGGCATGATCTCATTATCTGTCGGTGGTATGGAGAATCGTGGTGGCACACGGCGCACTGAAATAAAAGAGAAAACAAAGCAAAACAAATGAAAACCAAGCAGAGAACGGAACGTCTCAGAACGTCTTTTTTTATATAGAAAATTGTCTGTACTCTCTTTGGATGTTACTCAAAAGACAAAAGGACTTATTATTTATTCATACAAATGAGAATAGACACAGTTCAAAAGCTTTAACTGGAGCACAGAAATTTCTATGTTTCTATGTATGTAGTTTCTTATAAAAAGTTCAGAAAACGTACAATAAGCACGTTCCATCCAGGACTTATATTTAGTGGTGAATGGGTATACACCAACACGATCACCATGCACAAAATACGGCATCACCATCGGTACAGATATACAGAACCGTGCTGGAGAGTCAACAGCACTCCACAGTTGTATGCAGAGAAACAACTTTTAGGCTGCGTACTTCCAGCAGATGTGAGATAATGTGCTGCATCACATTCTCACATCACACAAACATAAGTAGTACATCTGAGTCGCACACGCAACAAAGTAGAATGACGTCTTTATGTGCTTTCCCGGTTAAGTCCAAATAAAAACTAGGGCTGTCAAATGTTATGCATTCACCCCTTCGATGAACTTCAGAGTAATATTGCTGTCACTGAAAGAAAATAAAATCAGGTAATCTTACAAAGCTAAGCAACAATCCAGCAATTCCTTTCATGTACAAATCAAGGAAGATTACAAGCTTACTATGCTTTGTTCCAGATCATTTTTTTATGTCAAATAATCCCAGGAAAGTGGTTAAGGAACATAAACTTTCAAAAGTAGCCTTAGATTTTAGAACTGAGCCAGACAGCTCGGAAGAGACACAATATACATACTTTCTTTGTACTGGTAATTTTAGTGACAAATGAGATGTCTTCTGCTTATCATAGGAGGAACAGTGATGCTGGTTCATAAAGCATTAATGTGTCTCACCACATTACATTCCTTGGTACTACAAATCAATCTGTGCCTGACAATGAATGAAAATCATGGACATTAACGATGCTAATTTAAACCACTTCTATGGGGCTACATGTCTCTTAAGTGCAGTTGGATAGAAAAAGCCAGCTGAGGTCATTCACGTTAGCAGTTCTGGGAAAGCCATTTGTCATATGCGGAGACTTTAAGACACTTTAAAATATACGTTTGCTATATCATCACAAAATTCTCAACTGTCTGGTCCGGCTTCTTTTTTTTTTTTTTTGATGTATTAGTAAAATAATTAACCATTTTGTAGCCTTTTAATATAATTTGTTATGTTGATATTGTTTTGGATTAATAATTGCATATCATTTGACAGCTACAGTTGACACATTTAATAAAAATATTCTCAAAATCAAAAGATGAAAGGCTATAATTACAAAGAAGAAGTTACAATTTTGAGTGAACCTAAACCTATAATATTAGGGACACGTGCATGCCTGACAGCCTTATATTGGGGAGCAATCCATTATGTCCATCATGCTTTCAAGAATAATCTGAGACTTTGTGAGGTGACGATGTAAGGGAGTTGAGAGGGAGAGGGCTGAAGGGTAAAATATCTAATAAAAAGGTATCATAAGATGCAAATGGAGGGTTAGTCTGCTGTAAGTGTAGCAGGGGGGAAGTAGGGGAACAGAAAAGAAAAGAAGGCAACAACATCTTAGGACAAATGCTGAACATATTGTTTGTCCTTAGGTTTTCTTATTTAGGATTTGTCTACATAATTGTGTGGATATGTAGGGAACATAGGCACCAAACAGACAGGGACAACCATGTAATATTATACAACTAAAAGGGAGCATTCAGGTTATAAATAAAGTCAGTGTTACTGCTCATGACATCTGAAATGGATTACTGTTCTACTGTTACTTCTTGGGCTAGATTTTTTCACTGAACCTCAAAATCATCTAG
This sequence comes from Odontesthes bonariensis, assembly GCF_027942865.1. NCBI lineage: Eukaryota > Metazoa > Chordata > Actinopteri > Atheriniformes > Atherinopsidae > Odontesthes > Odontesthes bonariensis. The sequence continues at coordinate 13,049,741 of NC_134524.1, read as the reverse complement.
ATACTGATATCTATCGCCTTTTAATTAGTTATTTGGTATACTTGACTATAACATAGACGATGCACTTCCTACTGCCTACTAATTCACAAAGCCCATTCTCTTGAGCAAACTGCAGCTCTCGAGAGAGGAAATCTAGGGGAACTGCTTGCATTATTAAATACAGCGTTTCTCTCACTCAATATTTAATTAATATCCAATTGGATCAAGCTCCCCACAGACACAATATTATCCTGCTCATTTGAATATCATTACATTTGTCAAGACTTGTGGATAACACTTTAAATGCATCATTCTTTTATGACTTCCTGAGTAGTAACATCCTCATCCAAGGAAATGTATAATCTCTGCAGGCAAGATTGTTTTTACAGCTTGATGCTTTACTTTAGTGCCAATTATAGCAAAGAAGGGATTTTTTCTTGAGCATATTTTTATCTATGAGAAAATTCAGTTGGAGAGAGTGCCACAAGGAAATTGCTTAATGGCTATATGCAGATAACCCTCAACGATATAGTTCCTGTTTTCTTTTTAATGCCTTCTTACCCTAATAGTCTGCTGGGCTGTAAGTCATGAGAAAAAAACAAGCAGGAACACTGACAGGGGTAAAGTTTGGGAAAAAGGGAGGACTATTTCAAACATTAAAAGGGAGAACATGCAAATAGACCGTCAGGCAGATGCAAATACCGTCCCCACTGTCCCACCTCGAAGATGCAAACATGCACCACCTGTTGGATAGTCAAGCATTCTGACGAGAAGCAGGGGCATTCTCAATGGGAACATGAACACTAAATGTGCAACGGAAAAAAGAAATGGTACTGATAGAAGCAAAAATTGGAGGGGAAAAAAAGGCTATGGTAATGCATCTGTTTCCATTTCAGTGTCTTTATGAAGTGTTTTGTTTTAATGACCAAAAAACAAAAAGGAAAATAACTTTTTTCTGTACTGTGTTGTATTCAAAAAGTAAAAACACACCAACCTTCTCGTAGCTCTGAGGGATGTAGGGAATTTGATGCAGAACAAAATGAAATAAGGAAAGGAGAAAAACAAGGGAAACACAGAGAGTAAAAAGGCCATGTTTAAGGTGTTCAAATGCTACGCAAACAATCTGAAGGACCTTCAGTGTCAAAGGTGCAGGGAGCCCCTCGAATCTCCCCGACACCCAGGTTGTAAAGAAAATGTTTCACCTGCTGGAGTTCAAACATTTTAAATAAAATCAATGTTTACGTTTAACACATCCTCTGCCCAAGCCATGTGGTTAGCTTATGAATATATTAAAAAATCTGTATATTTTTTGCATTATTACACATTTTGCATAATCTTAGTTTGGAACTGGTTAGTAGTAGGTGGATATTAAAGCTAACCATAGGACTGAAGAGCAGTGTAAAATTTATCGAACAAAATTCAAATAATGTATATCAACCACACAAATGTCTACATTGAGAACTAAGAACAATTACACTGGAATTAATAATGGTGGGTTTTTGTACAAAAAATGTAAAAAAAAAAAAGATTACCAAAGAACAAGAAAGTTGTACTTTAGCAGAATAACAGATTCCAGGCTCTGTGCTTTATAGCATCTGCTAAAAAACTCTTTAGCAACCAGAAACTTTAGCAATGTTTTTAGAAAGGATCATTTTACATGTGAAGTTATTTGCAATATATTGAAATTATTACAAAGCAGTCTAAATTCTTTATCTACATTATTTTTTTTTTTTTAACAATTCTACACTCTGTAACAAAAGTTATGAGATTGAAGCTGTCCTTTCAGTCTTGATTAGTGGGGAAAAAGGGATCTTTTCACTGCTGGGATACAGTGGGAAATAATGAAAGAAGGCTGTCCACTCTTTACCACCTCCAGCAGCCAGGTTTTGAAAGCAGTTTGTAGATAAAACAGAGCAAGCAGTCTAATTATTGGATTTAGAGTCGGGATAATCAACAGAACAGGCCGGAAATGCATGACAGAGATGATTATTGTAGGTCAAATCAGTGCAGGTAAGCCAAGTGCAAGGAACAGAAAATAAACCAAAGCAAAGCATACTTACAATAGCTTCACGGGACATGGCCCCTCAAGACTTTATTGGCTGATTTAAAATTCCTCACAAGTTTTAAAGAGAATTTTATTATAATGTTTGACAGAAGCATTCAAGTGGTGTTAACACCTGCTTCCTACCTCTGACATAGAGATTTGCCGGGGCAGAATATCGGGTTCCGTCATTGTTGGTTGCCACACATTCATACTTCCCCTGGTCAGACTCTTCACTCTGCTCAATCTGGAGGGCACCTAGGTTGGGAATAACAAATGGAGTAGCGAAGTGTATGTTGTTAGAGTAACACCAATGGCATCAAGGTCACAAGACAAAAATAAACAGCAACAAGCTTGTTTGGCCCCATGAAAGCCAATATTAGCCGCCTTAATTTCTAATTTTGCGTTATCCTTTCACACCTTAGTAGTTTGGACAGTTTGAGGACAGTTATTATTAAACGAATAATCCAATAATCCCAATAATTCAATTCTGCTTGGATAAAATACTACATTATTGTATTTGTTACGTGAAACATTCTATACTTGACTTTATCCTTCAATCAGTATCACAGCTGGATCCACTGCCTGAGATAAAATGGAGATCCTCCATTGTAATCCTACTGTCAGTGAGGGATAGTCGCAACTGATAACCATGCAAGACATTGTAATACAACTATATTGTTCCCCTTAACCAAACTAAAATAGCAACACGCATAGACAAAAAGAAAAACACTTAGTAAACCTAATAAAAATGTAAAGTAAACAGAATATAAATCTAAACTGCATTGTATAGCTAATACGGTAACCTTGTTAATGATCTCTTTAGGGGAAAAGTATTATAAAATCTAAGAAGACACTCATCCAAGTGCCAATGATAACAAAAAAGTAATAATTTTACTTTAAAGAATAGGGGCAAGCCCATCAAAATACAACATGTCACTGGACTGGTTAATATGGGGATGAGTGATACTGCTTCAGGGAAACATGGATCAAACAAAAGAGGTTTACAGTATAAAAAAGCAGCATAACAAGGGAGGACAATTAAAAGAAAGAAATTTAGGTATGAATTTTAGCATATTCAATCACAGATCAGTTGTAATATTCACCCTACGTATTCATTTTGGACTTCACCTTGGGGAAGTCACAATTTAAAAAAATGCAGCCCATACAAAAATTGAAAAATGCTGCTCATATAGCTGGAAAAAATGTATTTGAAGTATTATGTAAGGTAAAACCAACATATAACCCTCTGTAACAAAAGTTTTGACGTGCAAATCTTAGCAAGAAATGTATGTCGACACAACTTACAACCTTCTGACAACCCTTAGCTGAAAAATAAAATGCAATTGTATTAGAAGACAAAATTCAAAATATTGGCCTGAGCCAACAAGAAGGTAACCAACCACTGCTTTAGCTTTGAAAGCTACAAAAGACACCCATAAAAATCCACCAATGGGATCAGCAGTGTGGTGTCACATGACCCAGAGAAAAATGGCTTTATGCATCAACAACTCTCCAGCTCCATGTCACACGGCAAAAATGAGCCAATCGGGTCCTCGCCAGACTCTACAGATTGCCTTCCCAAACCCTGAAGAAAAAAAAGTCAAAAAGTAAAATAGTCTCCAAACCCAAGAAAAGTAAGAAAAATAGGTGAAAGAGGAAAAAAGCACCGTAGAAACTTTATCAAAAAAGTGGTTGTTTGGGCTTTTTTGTAGAGGTACAGGAGAGGAAAGCAAATAGAAGAAATGGAAAAAAAATAGTTTGCAAAGATAGAAAGAATTCTTTGGGAGAAAAAAGCAGAGAGGAGGCAATGTTGTCTTCAGCATGCCTGCGTGATTCCACGGCATCTGTGCATATTTTTTGTGCTGAACAAGAACAGCTAAGGGGGAAAAAATGCTTGGTTGTTTTAGTTGGACAAAAAGAGGGACACATGATTCGCTATGGTCAAAAAGAAAACAAAAATGAACGTAAAAATAGTTTGGAAAAAAAAAATTGTCATTGGATATGCTTATTTGAGCCAGGGCAAGCATATCACAACTGAGCTAAACGGGCTCTTGAAACAAGAATACAAAGGAGTAATTAAAGCATAGACGAAATGATGAAGTACAAATTTAGTCAACAAAATAGGACAAATAAGAAGGGTGGTCCATATGAACGTAATGAGTTTTGATCTTGGTAAACAGGACAAAAATGGAGGTGATTCGGGTGAATGGATGGGTTGACAGCAGGAATGAATTTGTATTATTTTCATTCTGTGAACGTCAGTTCAGCACTCTTACCTCTTATTGGTGTACCACCTGGGTGGATAATATGAATGCAAATAAGATTAGAAAGAAGAAGCATTAGTACGAGTAGATAGAGGCTGGGGGCTTTGGAAGAAGAATCAAATTAGATTTAACAGGGTATGTAAATAAAGGTACTACAGGACAGAGAAAGGAGAGAGAAAGAGAGTAAAGAGAGGAAGAACTTTTCTGTACTCTACTGGCAAAAAAGACAGGATTCATCATAGAAAAATCATAGGTCAGAGAGAAGAACTTGTACAGTGATGTACCACAGAGGAGGTACCATTTTGGAAGTGGCAATGGCTTCTGAAGATCATCTACTGAAGGGAAAGACTTTAAGGACTTGTATATGAGATTGAGAGCAGACCTTGATCTGATCTAGGCAGAGCTGGTCACCTCCCTAAAGCTCGTGAACTATCCATACCTAAGGTGCTGGCTTTAAAAGATACGTGAGTAAGTGAGTGAGGAACAAACATGTGAGGACAGATAATTACTCATGTCAGTATATGACACTGCTAAACTAAAATTTGGTGATTATAATCTCAAGATAAAGTGATACTATAGCTGGCAGTGGTGGGACAGTTGAACACCGTGAGGGTAAGGGAGGAGTGTGTGTCTCTAGTGATAGCCCTGAAACTAAACTATCTGTTAGTAAAATGCATGCCATGCATTTTAATAGTTGTTGGAACATGGAAATTAGTGGGGGTGATGTGTGCTTTAGAGCTAAGCACTTACCAAAGGATTCTGTAGATTTAAAAATATAGAGAGAAGAAAGACAGCATAAGAATATGATTATATTCTTTAAGTTTAGTTAACAAGGTTTCGTTAATGCTTTAGCAACTCTACGTGAATCAAAGTCGCATGTTAGAAATAAGGGTTAATTTGACACAGATCTACTGAAAACAAGTCAGCAAGGAAGTCAGGTTAACATGATGATTTAACAAAGGACAGTTGTGAAATCTGTGAAGACAGGTGTTCAAACAGACAAGACTTAAAATCTGAGTTATGTTATTGTGTTTTTGTTAGCTGGCACAAAGAGCTGCAAGCTATGGTAGCATTTTTGTAAGAAATAGAAAAATTTCTTTTTTTGAGAAATTGAAATCAAACTAGGGATACTGGAGTGGATGGGCTTATTGGGGTGTATCACAGGCAAATAAAAACAAGTCTTGCATCAAAACATTAAAGTAGGGGCTACAAAGTTAAAGAATCGAGGGGGAAAGGGACAAGCTTTATGAAGTTTTATGCACTACTGTGGCCCATTTAGAATTGTAATTATTTAACCCAAAAAAAAGCTCTAAAACAAAGCAAAATTCTATTCTAGGACAAATACCAAAGAACAAGTTTTAATTTGCTTTTCTGCATCCTATTTTAAGATTTCGTACACTCTTTTGTAGGTTCTGAATGAAGCCAAATGTTAAATCTTAATTGTAGAAAAAGAAAAAAAAAGACATAAGAAATTAAGTAAATGGTTATAAAAAATACTGCACCAATGCAGTGGAAAGTAAGTCAACACAAAATGCCAAAATAATTTCTTGTAAAAAGTCACAGCAGTGAGCAATGACAACAGAAGTTAGGGTGTAAGCCAGCAAACACAGAAAGGGATCAATCCCAACAGCCCATGACAACACTGGAAGACGAGGGGAGACGCACATACTGTACAGACAACACACAACAGGGCCGTACATAGAGTAGAGAACAGGAAATAGTAGAAACAATGCCATTACCTACGAAATAAAAAGCAAAATGAGAAGTTCAATTATGGGAAGAAGAAGAGGATGAAAGGACAGAGTATATAAGAAGGGGAACGCATCAGATAAAAGAAAACAAGAAAGAGGACTCCCTGTTTGGTGAGTGAGTTTTCAGCAGAGGGAACCTACCTGATCTGAGTTGTTTAATTCGTCCATTGTTGTTGGTAGTATTGACAGGGAGGAAGTCTTTGAACCAGGAGATGTCTGGGTCAGGGTTGCCGCTGGCAGCACATAGCATGGTGGCAGTGCGTGTTCGTTCCACCACTTTCAACTGTGGGCCCATGTCTATGGTGGGGAAACCAGGGGGCAGCTGGTCCTCTGAAAACAGGTGGGAGACATTGTGGCAGAGGTCAGACTGAGTATGTCCAGGGTCTTTATTAAAGCTGGTGCTAGTGAAGGCGAGAGCCCATGGAAACTGTAGTGAAAAGTCTGCATAGCTTTAGAATAAGGTCTGAAGACAAGCTTTAGCCAAATGTAATTGTTAATGTGCAATGGACTGTGTTCTTATTTCCTTTTGAGTGTGTGACATGTTGCCTTTTCTGCTTTTTCTATTGCACTTTTTTTTCTACTTGCTGCTGAAATGACCTTATATTGGTCTGGTGTTAATAGTGAGACTGAAAACTGAAGCTTATTTGGTGTCTTTGCTGGCTTTCTTCTTGAATCAATTTGAATGACAGCCAGGGAAACGGCTAGATTGAATCAAACAAACTGAATATGATTTAATATGGTGAGCTTTTGATGAGCTTTTGACATTGCTAGATGAGGTATAACTCCCTGTTTGAGTCTTTCTGCAAAGCTAAACTCAACCTCTCCTTGTGGTAATATCATGTGACCCTTTTTATGCCAGAAGATGTTGATATGAGAGGTATTATTGTTATCATATAACTCTGGGCAAACAAGCTAATAAATGCATTTTCCAAAATGTCAAACTCTTTCTGTTGTGATGGAAGAGACGGGAAACAGCCACAATGGCTACAAATCCATTCGGGAGAGGTGGAGCTTTGATGTTCTTTGATGATGGCAGGTGGCTTTGCTGTGTTGTCTGTGCTGTCTTGTTCCCGCCTGTGTCTCAATTTTCAGACTGAACAAGGGCGGGCTACGTCTTGCTGCCGTTTGAGATGTGAAAAAAAAGATAACTCACAGTGCACTTTGCTCCACATATGTTCTTTTAGTAAAACAAAGAAAAGCAAAGCCTGAAGCAGCTTTGTCTGAAGCTCACCACTCTGAAGAGTACGTATTTATAGCTTGCAGAAAATAAGGATTTCTAAAAGGCTGCAGATTGGAATATTCCATACACCATAAGGCAGTCTTGTTTGCAAATTGCCTGCCTCTCTGTAGTGTTAGCTAAGTGTTAACCTGCAAAACAAGATCTGCTTATTTTCAGTTCCAGCAAGGTTTATGTGCACCTTCAAGTCTTCCTTTTCCTGCTGTGATATGGCTAATTAATGTCTTCCGTTGCTTTCGTAAACGCCACTGTTTTGGAAACTATTTCTCCATTAAATTTTCATGAGGCGTCATCAGTTTGTAAACAGCTTTGAGATGCCATTGCCTGCATGCTGCAGAACGTCAAACATGGCTACCTTCCAACAGTGCCTCTGGGTATCTGGCATAAGAAACCACCTCCACGGATAAATCTTCTCAGAAATAAGACTGTATTATAAACGAGTGACTTCAGACTGAACTGCAAAACTTTCCAATGCAACCCCATGTCCCTGCCTGAACCGATGTGTGATGGATGACTTTACGTTTTCATTTATTACCTTATTAAAGACACACACGGGTCCATAGCAAATGATAAAAACAAGAGAAGAAGGGATGGAACAAACAAAAAAAAAGACATTGCTTTTCAGCTTTTTCAATTGTCTTACTCATTTTTAATCCCATATATGGCATCCAATACTTTTAAAGATGGGCATTTTATTGGCTGTTATTTAAACAAGACATATTGGCCTATGTCTCCTTATGGTCCATTTCTGCAACTCCTTTACATGATGAACAGCATGCTATTTGTTCCTTTTATTGTCCATTAAGGCAACGAGAGATGCTCCAGCATTACTCTTGTTAAAAGTTTGTAGGTGTCTGGCATTGTGTTTGCTTGCTGTTGGCACAAAATTGCTGCTCATTAAAAACAACAAGTACTTAGTTAATTCCCCTCAGACATACAGCGGCCATATTTAATTCACATCATAATTATGCGGGAAAGTTGAGCTGAAGGACAGGACAAATTTTAGGAAAACTGTTTTTTGCCACTATTCATTTGAGATTAATTTAGATCATATGGTTACGTACGGTCTATTCTAGTGCTGTTTTTGGACTTTGGCAAACATGAACAACACAAGGGTTTAAAGGCTGCCCAGTTGTAAAACAGTTTTTTTTTTTTTTTTATGATGATAGTTTACAATATCTGAAGTACAAGGATTAAAAGAATAGTTTTAAAGAAACTGTACAGCTCATTCAAATGGTGAGAGACAAAGAGGAGGGGAAATTAATTAATTGTACAAGGTAGGTCCTGTCCAAGCTCCCTCCAGCCTGTTCAAGGTCGAACAGACAATTAGTTGATTCCACAGTGAGTCAAAGGTATACCTGATCAAACACAATAGCCAGAAGCAAGCCTACAAGCATAGATGTGTGAAAATAGTAATTGGATGTTACAATCCATGCGAACTAAAGAGAAACTCCTGTGAAATCACATCGTGTTCTAAAACAAAGAGTTTGGGAGATCATAATTTAGGTGTCCTTTAGGACCTCCTCATGCAGCGCTATGTGATGTATCTAGTTATTCAGCTTTGTGGAGAAAAGGAAAACAGTGAGGGATAAAATTATTTTAAAAAGGCCAATGGTGTGACCTCAGTCATCAAGATAGCTTTTAAAAAACAGGACCCTGTATTTATGCCTGATGTACAACAGAGATTAACTTCAGAATTTTCTATTAAAACAAAACAAAAAAGGGAAGTTTTGAAATCAAGCGAACAAAAGGCACGCTTACCAAACCCATCTTAGCCCTCCAATAGAAGGAGTGTGACATGAAGCTAGCCTGTAATTTCAGTCAAGGCAGCTGATGTGACTCAAGACACTGCATTTAAAATGAATGATCTGTTCCAGGGGTTTCTGGCCTTTTGAATGCATTGTCACTTTACCCCAGTTGCTTTGTAAACTCATGCTCATTGAAAATTGCCATAAAGTCTTGACATCAACGGCGTGGTATCTGAAAACTTTTCTCACACAGATCTTGTGGTTGAGATAAAATAAACACTAGTATTTTGGTGTTCTCAAGCTGCTTGCAGCTTTGAGCTGTACTCTCATTTATTTCACAGTGAAGTGAATTAGCATTGTGACAATAAACAAAGGGACGGAAATTGAACACATCTGGTAGCTCGTGCTGTGATTAACAACTCACGTCAACAGAGCTGCTGCGGCATTGTCCTTAGAAGGCCAAGAGACTCAAATGAAATCAGATTAATCACTGTTTAATCACATATGTACGTTTTTTGGAAAACGTGGATTATTGACAAAGCATTAAAAGTAAGATTGAAATAATTAATCAAGCTGGGACCAAGTGGCTAGATGTTTTTCTTGTGTGCTACGTTTGCATTTTCACCAACAATCGTAAGGCTGGTTTGCAATATAAATAAACTGTCACCAAGGGGCTCCTTCGTTAAGACCACTTCAGGAGCTCTGAGCTGCTTTGTAATAAGAGTGGTAAATTGGAAAAGTTAGTTGTACCTCAATCTATTTGTTTTGGAATGTTTTGGATGGGGTTAACCAATTTTTTTCTAGGGTAAGAATAGGCTTTTAGGAGATGACCGTGACCATTCATGAGAGTAAACACAATTGTTTTGCAATCAGTAAAGTAAAGTGAGTCTGTTTTGACTTCAAAATCTATGCATGTTTAAGTGAATTCTGAACATGTTATGATCAAAAATGCCTCTTAAATCTATATACCCGATAGCCTATATAAAGTAAAAAAATAAAGTATTTGACAAGGATATGAATCATCATTTCTCTTTCCAGTGTCAACATAGATGTTGTTTTACCGGTGACAGTTTTGATTTGGGTTTGGCTAAAACCTCTTGATAAAAAATACCAAATGCAGGGATAGCCTGGTTGATACACCATAGGCTGTATGACCTTAACATATCATGGAAATATGCCCTATGAATGAATATATATATCATTAGCGAAAGATGGGATTACTTAAAAAAAAATAGAAAGAGTTCTTGCATATTTGCTTCCCTATTCTACCTCGCTGAAGACTGCAATCTCAAGGACACTAAAGACAAGGGCAGTTTCTGCTTTATAGACCCATACTGTATATTCAACAATGGATCTACACACTAAATGAGATGGAAGGGAAAGAAATGCTGAAGTCACCTTCTAAAGAAGTGCTGAGCACTGGTGCTTGATATAAAAAGACTCCCAATGACAATTTGCACACATTAGCCACTACCAGGCTATCAGGCCATATGAGTGTGTAGTGCCAAGTATTGGATGAGTATAAAAAGGACATTGGCTCAGAAAGTACTTCAGTGAGCAGATTTTTCCAGAAGACATAAGGCCGTTGGACATAAACTCACCCCATTAGCAGATTATATCTATTGATCACTCGCACAAAATACGAGCATAAGTGAAATCACATTTTCTTTGTATGACAACAGTGGCCATTGCAGTTTCCAAAATGTTGCTGAAGTGCAGCAATAAATTGTGCACAATTTGGCATCATAATGCTCTCGTCACCAACATACACAGACTTGGATCAAAGTAAACCACAAACCTACTGTGTAATAAGTGTAGTGACGAACTGAAGCAATATATACATCTAATATTTTTATTAAATAACCTTAACAGAGTCTTAACAGATTGAGGTATTCAGTTGTTAACGCGTTTCCTTATTTAGTTGCACTCTGCTGCAGTGTGCATCAAGCTTGATGTTTATAAGGTAAGCAGATACAAGGTGTCTGTCTCAGTTCGACCCGCATTCAAACGTGGACAGCAGTGTGATACTGGGTACAGACATAAAATTTAAAGCCTATTTTTCTTTTTCTCCTATTTAGCACCTTCATTAGGTTACTAGAAATATAAACGTAGCACGGTCAACCTGTTTTTTTGGTTTGCAGTGAACTAATGTTGCCACATACTGATGCTCTGCTAATGTATTTGAGCTTAATGTAGAATAAACTGGACAGCTTCTTTATCAAATATATTAAGATTTACACAGTGGGCTGTGGGGATGTCTAAAAAAATGTTCTCGGAATAAAGACATTCCTTTTTCAGGGTGTTACACAGAGGAATACAATAGTCAGGAAATGAAGTGCAAATATTAAGTCACATTGATTACATGAGCGATGGATGATCTTTTATCACACTAAAAACAAACTAGGCTCCAAAAATAATCCAGTTAGACTTTGTTGCACCAATGGCTTGGTTTCCAAGTGAAACCATGAAAACATAAACCTCTCTGGTCACATTCTGGCTTTAGTACTGTGGTTGCTGCACAAGGATTGGATTTGGTCCGACCTTTTTCTCACCAAGCGGAACAAGACTTTTCACCCCACAGTTGAGGTTATTCTTCAGGGAAAGTCCCTGCAGGCCATAATAAGATATATTTGTTGGACCTATTTGAGTGGATACAATCTCCTCAAAGAGGCTGTCACAGGTCACTTGCTGTGGCACAGAGGAGAAAAATGGGTGTCGAGACGTATTGTTCTTTAGGTATCGTGCCTCAGCCCAAGATCCTGGAAGTGCTGCAATTTAGGCCAGAAGCCAAGTTTGACACTGTTACACGACATTATGAAATGCTTTTTCCTTTGTACTAAATTGTTTTTTTTTTGTTTTTTTTTTTCCCAGCTTGAAATCAGTCTGATTCTCACTAGCTCCTCTGAAACATACACCAGGAAATAAAAAAAGAAAAAAGGGGGAAAAAAATCTGTTGGAATATGACAGCACTGCTTATTTTTCTAAGCAGCATGAACCAAACTCATTTTTTCCCACCACACTATATCCTATAATTTGAAATTTAGGGACACTGATTGAAGCTCTTTCCACTCAAAAATCCAGGAGAAGTGAGAAAGGAGATCAGAAAGTGCTTATCGTGTTAATCACACAGAAGGTCTTACTGAATACAAGAGCATTGTTTGGAATTAACTTTTTTCTTGCTTTGCGAATGCATTAGCTTGTCTAGACTGACTCTTTCAGAAAGTTTTCAGAAGTTATAAAAAAGGGAAAAGAAAGCCATGCTCACAATTTTTCTTTTTCTAAAATGAGCTTGTTTATTGAGACCATGTTAACAGAGAAACAGTATCTGCTATAATTTGCTCAGTTCTCCCTTCTTTTCTTGATTTCCAAGCCTCAATCATACATCTGCTCAGAGACAACCTGTCCTCTTCAACAAATGTTCTGTTCAGCTCCTGTTCCACTGACATATTCAATTATTATTTTTTTCCTCCTTTGGCATGGGAGAGGGAACTGTTAATTATGCTTTTGTTTTCACACAAACAAAATTACTCAACCAAACGTAAGAGCTCTTGATTAACAAAGGAAAGCAGCAATTCCATTTTGTGCCAATTCTATGACGACATCTGTTCTATTTTTCTCTTTCCCACTCTCTGTTTTATAATTGATTTCTTTGCTCCATTTACAGGGTCCACTTTATGCTGTGGTAAAAAAGTGTACTTCTACAGTTTAGCACCTAATGATTGACAGGTTTTAAATCTGTTCCCACCCTTGACTTTATCAGCTACCCGCAGCTTGGTGGAACAGTCTCAGAGTTGGACCTCCACAGCTTTACTAAACAGTCCATCCATCATTCTTCTAATAAATGTTTGCAGAGGAGACTCCACACATTCATTTTTGATCACTGGTTTAGGACAATCTCATTCTCTTTTTTCCCCTCAATTTTCATTGAAAGTTTTACATCCCCTCACTGGCTTTGTTTGAGTTTTTGAGTGTTACAAGGGCTGAACTGTAGGAATGTCCTCACATGTGAAGGTATGGTCAATACCTTGTAAAGTAATATTTTGGTGCCAAAGCTTTCCACACTTGTTTCTTCCTTCCCACTTGATTCCATTAATATACACATCTTATTGAAATAACATTGTTTGTGAAGTCAAATGTAATTGTCTTACTTTCTGTTTCCCACAAGCCCCCCCAACCATAAAAAAACCCAAAAAACTAAGATTTATGATTTCCATTCCTTGCTGTAGGCAGCCTCGGGACTGAACAGAAACGCTGTAGAACTATGTGGTGTTGTTTTATTAAAAAAATAAATAAATACTACGCCATACATATCTCCATTTTCAGGAAATGATTGCCCCGGCACTACTTTGGGTAGAATACTTGGAATAGTCGAGATGCAAGTGAATGTGATTACCCTTGACATTAAAGTAATAAAGTAGCGTTTGTGAGTCGTGGGTACAGCCATTAATTTAATAAGCAACAAGTCAAACAAGCATGCAGAGTGTAAATACACTGCTGAGCGAAATGAAGGGAAGAGGAACTGAGATGTTTAAATTTTTCCTTAATGCCCTCAGAGAATCCAAAGCCTGTATTTATCTCATCGATACATCCCAGTGCTGTTTGGCACATGTGTTGTCCGGTCTAAATAAGATTAGGTTTTACCCGAGAGTTTCCTCTGAGCCAGATTCCCCAAATAAGCCTCCTGGCACCTGCATTGGCTAGATATTGCTTTAGTAATCCAATAATGGAAAACAAAGTGCTCAGCACTTCCTTGTACTACTGTGTGGTGTGGAACAAATCTGAAATTTACCCTCCTGCATTGTTTTTAACAGATAAAGGCTGCTGACCTCTGAGTCTACCTTAAAACTGTTTTAAGATATGGCATGTACTTAGACTGACGGGGTCTATAAGATTGCCCAGACTAGACAAGACTTCTGAGGAGCTCAAAAGGGAAAGCTCATCTGAATTATATGTCTGAGGCCACTGTTCAAAAGCCTTACTTTAGAAATAAAAAAATCTAATTGAATGATAAATTCCTAATGACACTCAAGTGTAGGTTTACGGCTGCATCTCTGCAGAACTTGCAGGTCAAACTGAACATTTGTATGTTGCAGACTGCTGGAAAGTTCGTGTTTACTAGCTTATGATCCCTTCATCTTAACTGAGCATGACCGTGTGTTTCTGTAGTCATTATAAAATCAATGCTGCTCAAAGCTTAAAAACAGCATTCAGTCGGTGGTCCCTTGGATTTTCTTTCTTTTTTTCATCAGTGTGTCTGTGAGAAAGCTTTATGTAAAGATACTAAGGAAAAATCTTGTAAGGTGAGGTTTCAGGTGGAAAAACAATAACCAAGACCACATTAGGGTTTTCAGAAATCCAGAAATATATTTTGGCAAAGTGCTCTTCCTTACTGTATTTTGTGCAGAAAATAGCTATTTTATGAGAATCAGTAGTACGATCGTAGCTGGGCTGAGGAAAATGTGCTTCAGTTTAGCCTATTAGTTTATTCTACGGGTACAGAACACACTAATGAGTATTACTGTGAGTAGGCCACTTTTGGCTCAAACTGCTAATTTCAATTTACTGTAATACTTTTTAGAGAAACACTCCCAGACCGTCACAAAGTAGCATTAGGTCTTCCTGGCTAGGTGCCTCTAAAAGGTTGTTCAGTAATTTGCTGAACAAATACAGTCTTTCTGAGAGTACTGCTTAACACCCTAGGGCTGACAGCAAGGGACCATTGAATATCCACTAAAATTTTATTTTACCCTTGTTGCCTTAAGAAGTAAAGTTGGAATAGGCTGTGAAATACTATCTGGAATGTTCTTTAAAACTCTTGTGATGATGAATTGGAACGATACTTAAAAGGGAGGAAGGTGAAGGCACAGAAAGCTCTCCAAACCAAAGGTTCATAGCAGTCTGTCTGGGTGAAAAATGGCATCCTCTCCCCCTTTGCCCTGCACTGATTGTTTCTTCCATAAATCCTCTTTGAGATCGTGTAATTAATTGAATGTTGCCTATTTGTCACTAAAAATCCCTCACCTAATGCCTGAGATTATGAGGGAACCATTGTAAAATCAATCTTATTAATCATCAGGCTTTTTCCCCCAGAAAAACCTTCACAGATGAACAAACTGAGCTTTCCTCATTCTAAATGACATTGAAGAACTAGTTGTAAAATTCCAAATTCAACATACTCTGGTCCAAGTGAAATAATTTGTATTCTTTAGTAATTGTGTGGATTGTACTGGGGGGGGGGGAAATCTCACTGTTTATATCCCACAACATGAGAACAACTTTATGTAACCACTTTTCTTTGTTTCTCCAATGTGACTAGCCATATTGTTGATATTCTTGGAACATGTTGAAATGCTTTTGTCTACAACTTTCATGCAGTGCACTTCATAGAGAAATATTTCCTGGGATTTAAGTTAGAATGTGTACAGAATTTAATGAAAAAGTTTTGGGGTATGATTTTAAAGAGCCTTAAAATGACCCAGCCCGGTGTTCCTCCAAGCCTGCCAACCCCTATAGACATTTTTTATTGCCATCACTGCTGGGGCAGATTGGATCAGCCAAGCGGAGGCCATGCAACAGAGATGTACACCACTTCTGGCAAGGCGCCCCAACTCTCCGTAGGCCTCATGTCATTCATAAACATGACGGATTAGCTGTGATATTCCTCCATTTACAACATAAGTGAAGGGAGTGGGAGGAAGAGAATGAAAGCAGAGAGGGAGTGTTAGTGTCGGATGCCCCTTAGGGGTGGTGCTAAAATGGATGGGTAAAGAGGGAGATGAAAAGGAGAGATGAAGCAGGAAGGGCGGAGAAGGGGCCTTTCTCTACAGGCCTGGCTGGGCAAGCAGCAAGGCAGGCAGGAAGCCAGACACAAAGCGCCATTTACGCTCAAATACCCCCTCTCTCTTCTTGTTGCACGTCAGCTCAGGCAGATGTACTGCTCTGGGTAAAGATTACCTCAGGCAAAGGTATAAAAGGAGATTTCAAGACCTCCCTTACCTACAGTCCTGTCTTTCACATTTCCACTGTATTATCCAGTTCATTTGAGACATTAAAGATGCTGTATATTTAGGAGTCACTAAATCTTCCTCTGTCTCCCTTCATCTCTCCCTTCTGTCTTTTGCTCCCTCTTAAGCTATCCACTTTGCATATTCCATTTACTGGTCGTTACCTTGAGCAATGATTCCATTTACTTCCTAAACCCGAGCCCGATTTATTTAGTTTGGGAAGAAAAAAAAAAAAAAAACACACAAAAAAAACTCTGCTCCTGTCATCTTATTTGCCATCAGCTTTTTTGTTATTAGTAATATTCATTCGAGGAAGGCGAACACTATTTCACAATGCTTTTATCTATTTGCCAAACACACGCCTAAAATGGATGTCATTTGAAGTCTCTCAACTCCACAAAATGCATGCTAGTTACCTTCCTCTTCCTATTCTCCTTTTTTTTTTTTTTTTTTAGCTTTTTCTTAACAGTCCTTCTACCCTCATTTGATCCTCTTGAGTGCATTAAACATTCACAAATAAAGAGGAAGTAGAAAGGAATATATAAACAACCACGCACTACCATCTCCTTAGAGACGCCTCCATTTTCACCAACGCTCCTGTCACTTAGAAGCATATACTGCCAGACATCTGTTCCATTTTTATGTTTAAAGCTTACTCATTGTATATTTATTCTCTCAACACCTACTGGGGATGACCATATGATGTTTGATTTTTCAAAATTTAATAAAGTACATGTTGATGTGTCAACATTGATCATGAAATAAAACTTAATTATTTAGGCAGTTTCATTTGTTTTGTTTTAGCAGAGGCAGCTTATAAAGACGGAGACCAGAAGCTGGAGTCAGCAGGGGCTCGGGAGAATATCAGCAACTAGGTGAGTCTTCCTACCGGGCAGGAAAAAAGACAGAAGGCAAAACCGTGAGACACTGTGTTGCTTCATTAAGCTTTGTGTACTATACATTCAGAAGCAAGCGGGTTATTTTGGTGAAACAGGCATTTCTGATGTCTTGTTGTGGATTGTCACATGACATATAATTTTGGAACTGAAAAGTCAGTGTATGAAAATTGGTTAAAGTATTACTTTACAAGCAACATTTAATTTCATCTCTTGTCCAAATATTTCTACAAAATCCTCAGAACTTTAATCACTTTTAGAATCGTGTACATGACAGTTATCGCTTTTATTCATTGCTTGGGACTTCATTTGAACATGGTATCATCAAACTAAGACATACTCATTTTATTTATGTGCAGTATAAATGTCAGAAGAAACCAACTTAATACAAGCTGTCTTCTTTCTGAGAAAGGGAAAACGTAGAACCGGCCATTTTAATAATTTATATAGCTAAAAGCATTCTACAGGAGAAGGGAGTATAGAGATTATTCATGCTTGCAAACAGCCTGCAGAGAGGACCTTTTGGCTTCCAAAGAGCCCTAATGGAAAATAAGGTTATTTCAGGCTTTACAACTTCAGCAGACAAGCATTCTCCACCAAATATGACTGTGGGAGATGATGACTGTTGGTTTAATATGAAAACAGCCACGTTCCCATGTTTTAAGATTTGATAACTTGGTTTAAAGCTGATGAATTACAAGAATACTGAACATTGTGTCTTCCATTCTCTTGGAATTAATAACAACACTTATCTTTGCAATGCTGAATATGATGATGTAGAGACATCTCATGCCCTTCTTTCTACATCACTTTTCTCCAAATTTGTTTGGTTCTAATTAGTAAGCACACTTACAGAGCTTGAGAAGTTTCTCAAGATCGTTAGATACATTAAGGATGACCCTGCAGTATCCAGTTAATCTAGTAGAAAATTACTTCTGAGTGCAGCTAAGATCAAAGCTTCTAATATTAGCACCCCTCGACTACCTGGCTCAGACTTGCACACTCCTAGTTTCATGACCTTGTGTTCCCTCTCATCTGGCCAATGAAATATTCCTGAATGAAAATGCATCATATTATTCCATAGAGTTCACTGGTACCAGCCCAGCCTTTCACCGCAGGGAGGTGACCATTGGGTGACTTTTCTGTACAAGGTGTCGTCCCGTTGACGGATTTCTGCTCAGCTGCATGCATTGCTGTCATCAGGTTTCAAGTGTTTGGTTTACACAATTTCAGAGTATAAGTTACTGAGTAAAGATGGTCAGCATGCATGGCAAATATTAAAGTTACTAAATAGAGGCATTGAGACTGTGAGAACATGATCCATATTTTGTCAGCCCCTTAACTCATTGGCTGCCAGCCATTTTCAGTTCAGAGACACCCATACTGCCAAGTGTTTTTCAGTATTTTGACTGATTTTCCAAGACCCACAGAAAAGTGTGTCTTATGACTATGTACACACCGAAATTACCAAAAGAAAGAGTAGACTCTCTTCTTTGATCAGGAAAAAAAGTTTGTTTCTACCATTTTCAGTCTTTTAGTAATAGACAGTAGAACATAGGTTGGTTTCACCAAAAACAGCTGTTTGACCCAAAAAATGGAGAAAACGAGCTCTTTTTTTTTTTTGTGCAAAGTGGCACTGCTGCCACCTAGCGGGTAATTTTGCCAGTATATTCTCTGTTTAGTGTTTACAAGCCTAAGATTTAGTGACGAACTCCGCTAGATTGTCCCCCAGCCCGCTCCGTTAAAAAACGCAATTGACGTCTATAGACGTCTTTGGCAGTGAACGTTTTTTTTTAAATTGACGTCTATAGACGTCAATGGCACCGTTAAGTTAAGTGGCTGTTGTGACACGTAATCTCTCAAGTATTTAAGGTTAAGAGGTGCCTGAGATCCTACTGAAGTTTTAAAAACATTTTCATAACACACTTACCGTTTTCAGTTGTTTTTTTAGGTTAGGCCACAAAAATACTTAAAGTTATGAATTTATTACGTTGTGGGTACAATTTATACTTTCATGCAATTAATATTTTACATGCAGTCTTTGATCTGGAAATCTTTCTGTTAATTAGGGATCAGAATGGATGATTATGCCTCACTGAGCCTGTTAGCAATATGTACGGGAGCGGCAACTGGTAATATTGATCATTTAATAGGCCAATAAAATGTAAAGATCTTGTGAGCACTATTAAATGTTGACTTAGGTTTTAGTCTTTTTTTTTTTTTCATTTATGCCTGGCACCCTTTCCAGGGTATAGGCCGTCGACAAGGGTCCTCCAGAGTTTTCGGTCACTGGCGTTCTTTTCTATCTGCGACCAGGTGCCTCCCAGCCTCTTGGTGTCTGCCTGGAGATCCCTCCGCCAGGTGTTTTTGGGCCGACCTCTGTTTCTCTTCCCTTGAGGGTTCCAAGTCAGAGCCTGTCTGGTGGTGTTTGACGCTGGTTTGCGTAGTGTGTGCCCGATCCATCTCCACCTTCTTCGCCCAATTTCGTCTGCTGCTGGTAATTGTTTGGTCTTTGTCCATAGGTCTTTATTGCTGATTTTGTCTGGCCAGTATATGTTCAGGATTCTTCTGAGGCACTTATTGATGAAGGTTTGCACTTTATAAAACTTAGGTTTTAGGCTGTACTTTTATCTATTGGATCTCATAAAAGCAGAAATATTTTTCCAAATCTTTCAGGCCCGCATTTTTCACTTCCACGTTTGTTTTTAATTCTTTACACATGATAAGGTGTGAAAAAGTATTTACATTATAAAATCACTCATCACCTTATTATACTTCCTGCACTCTGAGATCACTGTGGACGATAGTGGAATTATGAGAGAATGCATACCTCATTAGTCCCAATCAATAATTATCAATTTTGGATTTTGTGTTTACTTTTATCAAAATTGCCATAGAGCCACAACATGTGCCGAGCTATCCATCATGGTCAGAGTGCGGTAAAAATACCATGTAACCCCAGCAGATGTTTTCTCACATACGTTGCTGACTGTTAACATCCATCTAGCTGGCGGTTGTTATTTATTTTTTATGAAGTATTATGTAGATACTGATTGGCTCTTATGATAAACCACACTGTTAGTAATAAAGGTTCTGTGGGGGATAATTATATCTATTTCTTTTTTTTTCCTTCCAAGAAAACATAATTTTTTGCGAAGACAGTTAACTTAATCTTTTTAATTAGAATAATGAATAACTTGTCATTATATGCTCTATTTTTGTGATATATGAGAGAGTGAAATTGGGAATTGAGAAGATCAACATCAGAGCAATACTGGCCGAATCCTAAGCAATAAATCTGCCTGCAGATCTTTTATGAACATCTAATGGACATGATGATAATAGACTGTTTGTCTGTGCGGGTGTTTTCACTACATGTTACTGCATGCTAAAGTGAGAAAAAGATTAATAGAAAATCTAAATGATGCAAATAGTCTATGGCAATCTATTTAACTGCAACCCTGATCATAATACTGGTACTTCTTGAGTACAAAGTGACAAGTGGAAAGAAGTTTATTTGTCCTATATACTGTGGGAGGGTAAATCTGCATTTCCTGTGTTAAATGTGTTCATAAAAGTTTGAAAAACTCTTCCTGCAGTGAGTAAGCTTGTTTTCCAAGCAGTGTTTTTTGTGGGTTGAATGTATTCCTCTGACAAAATTGAATGTTCCACGCGGCAGCTCAGGTCCTGCCTTTTACGGAGCTCCTGCCAGTAAAGCAAAGAATTGTAAAGCAGCTTTTGGCTACCTCCTCTCCTTTTTGCAAGCCACTGATCGTGAACACAGTAATTTAACAATGGTCACTTGCTTCTATCCAAGTGCTACATTTGCTCCAACAGTCTGAGACAACTGACACAGCATTTATCTTCTAAAGCAATTTGAGCATGCAGACCAATTTTTCTTCATCTTGCATGCTGCACTTGTTTGAATAGGTGCAAGAGCAGACAGATGAAATATGGTGTTTAGGACCTGCAAATTAAGGTTTATTTTAATCAACTTTTCACCTTTTTCATTTTTGTGGTGGAGAAAAGTCTGCACATCTTAGGAATATCAGGCTTCACAGTTTGGAATGAATTTCTGTTTTTATTTAGAGCAGACAGCTTTTCCCAAAGATCGAGTGCATAAATTGTCTTTAAGTAATCACTGATTGTGTAGAAACCTTTTTGTTGTGAGTAGAACGATTCATCTAAAACTATAGAGCTTTGACCGCTCTGTTGCGGCATTCCAATCAAATGGAAATGATGCATTCTATTTTTCCGTTACAGCAGAGCGGCTTCCCATTTTCTGCTCCTACTGTGAAGTTGTGCGCAGCTGCACAAGTTTGCTCGCTTGTGTGTGGAGCACAGGAAATGGCTGCTGACAGCATAATGGGAGTATGAAGATGCAATATAAATCCTTAATCATGCCTGAATCATGAACTGCAGCACTCAAATGTACACATCGTTCTGCTGGAACTATTATTAGCAGGGAGTCTAGCCCGCAAGAGGTGTTCTGGATACATTTTCAGGTTCTTTTCTTTAGTCATTGTTAATAGATTTCCAACTGTGCTATCATTGCCTTTTGATAGATAATATTGTTACATGATAGACACGAGTGAATATGTGTAGGCAAATATAGTATCTTTTAGAACCACATAGTTAAAGTAAACAAATATGACTCATATTCTAGCCATGAGATCCAAAATGAGCTTTATCTTAATTTTTCAATCCTTTCATGTCATTCTCAATATCTAGCAAATCAAGACTTGCCTAATTCCAAGGCATGAGTCGCATATGAGTTGGGTCATCTCATAGTTAATCAAAACAGAGGGCACACAAAAGACCAATAAGACAACCCGTACCTCACGGCGTAGCCTGGCAGATTTGACTCAGAACATCATTACGTTACAGGGTTCGCCTTTCATGCAAATCGCCTCTCTAAGCCTGGAAATTCATTACTAATGGCTGTTCCCATCAAGTTTGAGGCCTATCCGAATACTAATATCCCCTGGTACTTTGGATTTGTCACCTCAAGTCCCCTCTCTTCATAACATGGCAATTACAGCAGTGTGCTTTTCCTTCATGGAATTAAGCATCACCCCCTGTGGCTAGCTTACCACAACAGATGCTTTGCAGTCATTTCCACGGATCATTGGAGCCTAAATGAACTAAATGAACAGTCACTTTTTATGTATTAGGCTTGGTGTAGAAGCGCTTATCTTTTTTTGCGAACTTATCCATTTCTTCAATCCCGCATCACACTCTTGTGAGTTTAGTAAGTATTCACTGAAATGGCCAAAGTAAGGACAGAGCAAACCTGAAAAAATAGGATTTATTTATTTATTTTTAAATTGCAGTATGTCATTGCAAACCAGCAGAACCATAATTATTGTCTTTTGAGTCTTAAAAAGACAATGTAATGCACTCTTGAGGTAAGCCTATACTCTCTCCAGCTATTTTTTGTCATTGTTTTGCCCTCACAAAGCCGTGCTTCAGGTTATTCCCAGTGTGAGAGCTGAGATCCAAAATTACATTACAGCCAGAGTTCAATTGTAAAATTATTTGTATCAAATATATTATTATTATTTTTAAAAGCATCATGTTACTGTTGACACTTTGCTCACACTGAATTCCTGGCATATCACAGCAAGACAATTAACATACATTTCAATTATTACATTATTACATGAATTCTTCATATTTCCAGTATTTTGTATTTTTTGAAGGCAGTGGGATGGAGTATAAATTTTGGACCAAAGAGGAGGATGAGAAAAAAAAGGCTTGGTCCTGTTTTTCTATTTTTTTGTACTTGATAGGCCTCTACTCACTCTCAATACATTGATGGGAAAGGAGAGAGTGCAGAGAAGCAAAATGGAAATAGTAATAAACATGCTAATGCTAGGCCGTGGAGCAGGGAGGAACAGCTTCTATCCGTCCCTCAGCTATCAGCTGGTGTGTGTATGTGTGAAAGGGAAATGCGAAGATAGAGACTGAGCGAGAATGAAAAGGAAGAGGAATTGTGTGCAGTATTGCATGTGAGTAAGAGGATGCACACACATGCACACGCTTACACACACTCACTGTGTGCTGCCGAGTAAACAGGAGAGAACTGCATGTGAACGTGCCACCTTTCTCTTTCAATCGGCCTCTGGAGACAGTGCAAAGGGCCTTTTGTTGGCTCACTGGTGAGATAAGAAGCAAGGGAGGGGGGTTGGGGGGCTTCAGATACTCACAAAGCCAGCCTTTTTCTATAGGATGGAAGCACCCTTCTCAATGGGAACTCATTTTCCATGTTTAGTAATTGTGAAACATAATGGAGCACACCTCATTCAAGCAGCCCAAGGCTTTTTTTTTTATTCTAAAGCCATTTTCTCCATTCACAGCCAAATGAGTCATGTTTCAGAAAGATATTATGCATTCTTTTGAGCTCAGGGCCACCACAAATTTGCTTTTGAAAGGAATGTTGTGTGTAATCAAGATCAAATTTTGCTCATTGCTTATTATAAAAGAAACACTGTCATCCAACTTGATATGTGTCACCTGACTTCTGTCGTCGCTGCTCAGTGGAAGTTAACACAGCACCTGACCTTTCCTGCCTGGATTGTAATGTATGTTTGTCTAAAAAAGAGACTGAGCCACTGATCACAGGAAGATAACGACTAAACCTGCTCCTGGAATACTGCTTTAAATAATAAACAGTATGCTTGTTAATCACATGAGAATACACTGCTTGATTTTCTACACGGTCAAATGAATATCAAAGCTGAAGTACAGAGATGAAAAATGACTGATTTGAAAATTATTGCCGAGCTTTTTCATTAAACCACTCCAGGCTAGGAAAGGATGGCTATTTGCATAATTTAACTGGCATCTTAATTATTGTGTCAGGAATCTGTATGCAAATGACTTAAGTCACTTAGAAACGGAAACTTATTTGGCTAAAAAGCTAATGGACTAAATCTTATCAATTTAGATATACAACGTGAGTGTAACCAGGGATTTAAATTAGGCTTGGTTGTGCAGAGCTACAGTGAGAAAAGGACAGTCCGATAAATTGATAAATACAACCTTACCTGCGTTAGCTGGGAGAGAAGTGCATGTTAATGGTGGTTGTGTGTGTGTGTTTTTTTCTTTCTTTTGAGGTTGTTGAGGAGGACCTACCACGTAAAACAGTGAGTCTCGTAGTTGCGCTCGTCTCTCCAACACTGTTGGAGGCGACACATTCATATATGGCTTCGTCTCGGGGCGTGCGTAATGGCTGAATTCTTAGCACTGAACCAGAGCCGTCATCGAACTCAATCACCTGCAGGTGCGAGAGAAAGGATATGTTAAAGGAGATTTTTTTGTTGACAATGGGTGGGGAACCTTCAGCCGAAAATAAAAGAAAAAAGACAGTCTGATAACACTGATGGTGACTGACATGATGTATTTCCTATAACAGAAACAAAAGCTGCCCCCTACCTTGCAGTGAAGTGATCTTTTTTGTACGTTTGTGGATATTAACTGTCCATGTAAACAAAAGGTACATAAGGATCTGTGCGGTATTAGATTACTTACAGATATGTAGTTATTGAGCATATTTGATTGAAAGAAAACTAAGAATTAAATCCAATTGTGTCCAGTTGTGATTCCTTGTAGGAAATTAACTCAATCATATGTATAGTTTAATTTTGTGCATTAACTCGTAAAGCAATCAATGTTTCTGACTAACTTTAAGAATGGGGAGGGTAATGTTTATCTTTTCTCAGATATTTGGTTGCAGAGTAAAATTTAAGTCTAAATAAGTCCCACTCTTAAAGTTAACATTTAATCCCCTGAAAAAAATGCATCACACTGGTTTGTGTCAATGGGACAGAAACGAGCACAAACAGTTAAAAGTGGCTAAATAATCGGATACGGACAGTTGTACCATGAGGTGAGGAAGTGGTACTAAAGACAGGACTGACTGTTTTGGACGGACGACACATAAAATGTTCACAAACAGGTGTTCGTTGTAGCTTATTCAGCTATTGTTGCATGCTACGTTTGTATACTCACTGATTTAAGAAAGATCTGTGTCATAACTCAATCTCTTTTAAGCATAGAGATAAATTCAATAAAGATAGGCCTGACACCCCAGTCTCTCTCTCGCACACACACATGCACGCACACACACACACACACAAACACACAAAGGCCTACAAACATTTCAAAGTTCACAGTATATCTGAGCATGAGTTAGTTAACAGTACACTTCAGTATTTCATTGGCCAAGCTACAGCAGTGTTGGCATTCAGGATGTCAGCAGGTGATGGTAAAAACAGCCTCTTAGTTAAAGCCAGACAGCAAATTAGAGAGGAAGTTGTGAGACTTCTTAAAGGAAATGGGTTTTTGTTAGAAGATGAGGCAGCAGGGCGTGATTGAATGGGTACGGAATTGTGGCAGCCAGCAAGCCCACCGAGGCAATGGGTGAATGAAAACTAATGTGTTAGCATTCAGCACAACATGCGATGCAAAAGCGATGAACTCTGATAAGATTAGATTTCTGTGGGCATGAGAGGCACAGGAGATGTGGAAAGAGCTCTCTGAGCTCTGTTAAGCCCCTGCTGCTCTGCAGGCGCAAGCAAATATGGCAACTGGAGCTAAAGGGAGAAAAGAAGTGACACCATGATAGTCCTGACACAGAAATTATTAGAAATCTTATCAGCGCTCTGTGATGAATTGTTATTATTCATGGGTACTGAGCCCAAGTACAGATTAAAGCTGACCAGAAATCAAAGCTTCAGCCACAATAAGGAGGGTAGGACATGCAATGAGATAAAAATGCCACAATGCAAAAGGATATTTCGATGTGAAAATTCGACTTCCCCTTTCACTTTGCATTGGCTAATGTGGTGTGAGGCTAATGTAGTTATTTGGGTCACACCACAAGTTGTTTTTTTTCTCCTGTCCAATTGCTTTCTCCTTGTCATTTATTCATTTACAAATTTGTCCCAAGATATTTTGTGTACTTGCTCATTAAAACTCATGCATGTTTAAAAGCCTGGACAAAATGATTATTTGAGCCTGCTAATGCGTGGTGGCAAGTCAGGTGAAAAGCAAACAAGCAGGTCTTGGCACAATTCATTTTATGTGCGCAGAGCCAAAAGCAGTGCAGAAGCATTCTCATTTTGTCGAGCATTTTACATCAGAACAATAGACCTAATACCTCAAATCTCTGGTTGCTGACTTTCTTCCCCTTCTTGTTCCACACAATCTTCGGCCGTGGATCTCCTGCGGCTTGGCAGATGAAGGATGCCACACCTCCCTGCACGCCTGTTTGGTCATTGGGGGTTCTTAAAAACTTTGGTGGTGCTGGAGGGAAACAGAAACAAAATGAAGAGAAACAAAACAGTTGGTGAACATGCTAAGCACTGCAGACAGGGCAATTAATCTATTTTATTGAGCCACACACAGAAGAAAGTAACAAAGTTGCAGATTTCAGCATGTGGCTTTTAAGAAGATTGTCTTTGGAGATCAAGGGGAGATTAAAATGTCTTTATTGTGCAAGTGGAAACGGATGATCAGCTGAGATCAAACGTAGAAGGAAAGAGATGTTAAGAGAAGAATAAACAAAACATATTATTTTTACCCTGAAAGTGTTTTCTAAGTAATTGTAAAGTCTCGACGAAAGGATGCCTGAAGCTTGCAATGGAATTTTTTGACAAAATGACTGCTATTGTGGGGGGAAAGAAAAGGAATTTATAGAAAAATAGAAGTAGATATGTGTTTGGTTGTCAGTTATTATGACTGAAATGAGCTTCAGTTGTGTCAAGGCTGCAAAAAAAAAGTCTTACTTTTGTGACTGCAGACAGTGTTATTGTGCTCATTAGTAATTCAATAAGTGCAAGATGAAGGTTTAGAACTATTACTGAGGTGGCTGTAAGTTACATCACTTCTAATTTTTAATCTCTTTTCTGTAAGCAGGTTGAGACTCTGGTAACGTGCTTGTGGTTTATGAACCTTTTATGTTTTGAAATGCAGGGGAGCTCCTGAAGATCAAGAAAACTGTTCACTGTGATCATCACTGTTTCTTCATGAATTCTTGTCTGTTTACTTGTTATTTACATTTCATTTTCCTGTCCTAACAAGCTCTGGTCCGTCACACTGTTTAGTTTCTGTTTTTTCTTTTTCTTTTTAGAGAAAAACAACCTCAGCAATTGGCGCAGTGGAGGTCACCACACAAATGAGTCATGTACCTGATATGTGCCTCTAAATGCTGCGATTGTCATTGCTAGCATTCTGTTGCTCCTTATTGCTCCCTTAATTCAGCAAAACTAGTCAAGTGTAAAGAAAACGAGGATAGAAATTCTAAAAATATAGGCGATGTGAGGTGAGAAAATATCTGAGTGGAACAGTGTTTGCTTTGTATGCAAATGGAATGGAAGTTTTATCTCTTGTGGTGGCTTGATAGGACTAGGATATTTGCTTAGATTTCCACAGCCACGAGGAGGGTTGCAGTACTGTCCCTACTGTTTGATCTTTAAATATGTCCCTATAAAATACTGGCTTCATCAGACATTACAAGAGTTCTCCATTTGCTTCCATTTTTAATACTTTTCTTTTGTCCATGGGATAGTTAGTTACTGCTCACAAGCTGACAGTTCGATTGCATTCCCGGAAAAATCTAAACACATGAAAGCGATCCATAATCAAAACAATGTTTCTCTTCTTGGTCAGATTTTGATTTGTGAAATTTACATTGCAGCTTTATTGTAATGATCAAGACACCTATAATTTCAATAGCAAAAATGTCAGTGCTACATCAGACCCACCAAATTATTTTCCTCTGAAGCTTGAGTGTCAGCTTCAGAGGGCGGTATAGCTCCATCTGTCCCCCCTGCGGAGCAACTGTTTGCCTTTTATCAATCACTTCAGCAGGCCGTTAGAGTCCACGCAGCAGCAATAATGCCAACCATCTGAATCACCTCATCTGTATGTGTGTGTGTTTGAGAGAGAGAGTGTGTCATTGTGTTTGTTCGCGTGTCTGTCTGTGTGCAGACAGATTTTTCAGCTCCCAGATTGTATTGCCCTGAAGCAGCAGTAGCACTGCAAGTGAGGGACAAATTAACCTACGGGATTCGTGGAGGGGTGACATAAGATGTGTGGCCAGCAATCAAAAGGGCGAACAGATAAACAAGCAAGCAGCTGGGCTTCCACTGGGCAAATGAGTCTGGGAAATCACCCGATTTTCTCATGACACGCCACCGCTTTGAGTTCACACGGACATTAACAGCCCCCAGCTTCCTCACAAACACTCGCGCACACACACGTTTCACAGAATATTTCTCCTGCTGACAAATTCAACAGGTGGGCAGCAGCTTATAAGGTACAATTTTTGTGTGTGGAACAAAAGCACTACTATCTCTGCATTTCTGTGTTCTCTCAATGGCTTTGCTGGAGTGTGGTACATATTGGCATCCAGCCAAGGAGAAGGTGCTGATGGGTAATTGATATGCTATTGGGGCTGTTTTCGCTTCGGGGCCATCCATTATGGCTTGGTGCGGCTTCGTACGCTGGCTGTAATAGACTTCTACGGCATGTATAGGAGATCAGCACTGGAGGTGAGACGAACGGGATGAGGAGACAGTCATCACACAATGGGGAGTGACTGAGGCGTGACATGGAGGTAATGGTGTTTTCACAGACATGGCAGCTGATATCACCATCATACACCAATTTTAGTTCTGCCGCTGACAAACATCCATTTTGGTAGACTCCTTGTATGGCTTCAGGTAGAAAGAGACCGATTGAAATGTTGGTTTTGTCGGAACAATGCCATGGCAAGAACCTTGAAAGAAATAGTAAGATATCTTCTATGAACATTTTGTGCAAAACTCATTCGCCACAAAGAAACTTTACCACAGAACTCAAGATTTTTCTGCGATTTTCCTCTTTTTATTTTGCTTTTGTTTTCTTGTAATGATGTTAATTTTTTAATAGAAATCAAATTAATTAAAATAGAACATCCTTTGGAATTGTAAGTGGGATTTGTTTAGCAAAATGAGTCTAAACTGAAAAGAGCTTCTTTCACCTCGGCTCCATGTGCACATCTCCTCTGAGAGATGGCCATAATCTACATTAATTAATACTGTAGCTGGGAACCTGTTAATCCAGGGCTAAGCTGTCGCAGGAAAACACATGCAATATGTAAAGCCTGTCACAAGCTAAAAGGTTAGTGATAAGGGTCTGCGCCTGCCCTCCTTTGAGGTCATTATATAAGCTTACTCATTTGTTGCCACAAAAAGGCAAGAAGCTCGTCATGGTATCCCACAGCTTCACTGCTCAATGCCATGTTAATAATTTGGTGAGTAAAAGCCTTTACTGCTCTTCAGAACAGTTATGTCCACAGGGCTGAGGGGGTGGTTTGTTCGATAACTTGAATTTTTTTTAAAGCATAAATATAAATGAAAATTGGAAGGCTTTAACAATGTAGGCAGAGGATGAAATGTATTACAGTTGCGACCACTGTATAAAAAGCTTGGATGCTGTAAGGTAAAACAAACTGTAATGATACTATAGACATTCAAACCTGTTATTGATTTAGAAATATTACAGAGAAGACATGTCAAATGTTTTAAGTCAAATTAGAAAGGTTTGAAAGGTCTACTGTTTTAAAAAGACGATAGATTTTAAATTATTGGAAATAATCGCATTAGCCTTGCTCTTCATTTAAACAGCAAATGTTCAGTTAGGTCCCTGTGTTGGCAGCCCTAAACTTAAAAAATCCATCCATTTCCAAGCAGGAGTTTATAGCTGTTATGACGCCAACTCTTAACCTTCTCACCAATGACTTTACAGTAGACTAGAGGAATGCTTGATTTCTGTATCATATTAACCCTAAAACCCCAAATTACAAGGGAATGCATAGTACAGTTGTTTTCATGGCGATCGGCAGTAAGGGGTGTTTGTGTGATGGTTAGTACTGTTGCCTGTCAGAGAAGTTTCTGATTCAGATCTTGTCTTTTTTCTTGATGTTTGCTTACTCTCCATGTATCTTTATCTTTATAACTTAGAGCCGGGGCTCATGATACTTTTTTTCTTTTGTCACTGCTGGGTTCAGAGCATCTCAAAGATTTGCACTCATTACAAGCTTGTCTTACACTGGTTTAGCTCACAGCCAAATATTACATTTAAATGCTGATCTGAGTCTGGGTTTTACTCACAATGTCCAAACATTTCAAGACATCAGGAGGCTGCAATAGACTTAAGTTTGATCTGCCAAGCTATTAAAGAGCATGAATCAAAGAGTCGAGAACATTAATACACTGACTTTTAGTTAGAGCCTCTTTTTGGCACAGACACCAGTCTAAGACAGCTCAGTTTTCACAATTACACTGACTGACACATTCAATTTCATTTGCATGAAAAGGGCCATTTCCACTCTGAATCTTTAACTTGCAGGGTGAGGTGGGGTTGCAAGGGCGGTAATTAATCCTAACACATTGGGTGGCATTCTGCAAATTCCCTGCTTCATTTTGGACATACGAGTGGAAGAAAGGAGCATTTAAAGATGCCATTAACCTCATTCGACATCTTAAAGCCGCAATATATCAGTTCTGTGATATTGATGAATTGTCACAATGTCACCAAGCAACACAAATTGGACTGAAAGATGTGACTAATGTCAGGAGAGTTGAAAAGTGTATTTAGTATAGTATATACTTTTGACATTATACAGTCCCTCAAGTATTCTGAAAGCCAAATAGTAGCAATATTTTTGGGATGGTAGTTAAACAAAGAAAGGTACAGAAGAATGTGTTTATTGGTGGTTATGAAAGCAGTTTAACATGTGTGATTTATAGGTGCAGCCCCTGTGGGTTAATTAGCACATTTGACCCCATACCAAACAAGAACACGGTGTAGTAATGTAGGCATAAAGATATACAAAAACATGAAAAAAGAAAGTGAGAATAAACCACACATTCAAATCATCTTGGGGCACTACACAGCTCTCTATCTGCAACATTATGATAAAATTTGCCTCTTATAATGCAAAGGGAACAAACTCCACATTGTATGTTCTCACAAAAGGCTGAGGTAGAAAGAAAGAAAAAGAATTGGGGCTTAATTGGAACTGTTGGCTGATTTGCATTGCATGCTCATCGGTAATCTTGCCTTAAATGGAATCTGAAATTCTTATTGCAATTAGTGATTACTTGAAAAGGGATATGGCCCCCGAATGATTGTTAATTACTGGATCAGGAATTGTACATTAATTCACTGCAGAGGTTTTAATGCAGTACAATGATGGGAACCCGCTCTTCCATCAATATTGTGTTGCTTGTCACACATAATGAAGTTCATAATACAAGCCTTCTCCCACACTGCTCCCCTTTTCAACTGCTGAAATGTGCTCTCTAAGCAAAATTCCAAACAGTCATTATGTAAAACTAATGCAATGGTATAGGATACAGCTTAATGACATATTTAGACTGAGCACGCATATGGATGCTTGTGCTGCAGGTCCATTTCGTGATGGGTGAGTATCTCTTAAGTGACTCTTATGCTACACTCTTCTGTGAATGGAGAAATGTGCAACATCACTTACAGCACATCTTCAAAAGCAGAAAAACTATAGCATGCATTATAATGCACAAACCCATTGGTGTATTTTTCTCTTGCCAAATATTCAGTCCAATGACTAAACTTAAAATGATTTTATTGGGACTTTCTTAAATCCAGTCAGTGTGTATTACTCATGCTCAGTGGCACTTGTATGGAAGGCCTGAGCTGCTGGCTATAACTTTGCAGGAGTAAGGACACTCGTGCTCAGACAACGGCAAGATCTTCAAAACGAATGGCTCATGCTCCCAAATTCAATACACTGACAGATTCTCTGACAAGACGGGAAGAAAAAAGCTCCAGATTTGTGAAAGCACAACCTATCATGCACATGTGGGCACACACACACTTTATATCTCTCTTATGGGTGTTAGAATATTCTTGCTGGATGGAATGAGCATTCCAAATGGGAGAATGAGATTAATAAATTTGAGGATGTGGGACAACAGAAAGTTGTGTAAGGTTCCATTAAATGAGTTTAAGTAGTTATTTATGGAGGAGTGCTGAGCCTTTTAAGCCATTTCATTTGATAAGATGAAAACTGAAAGGCTCCCTATTGAATTATCATTTTAAATTACTAAAGGATACTGTAAAACTTCTGGAATCACGGCTGCACTGGTTGCATTGTGTCTTCCGTGGTGTGTCACGGTATTTGCAAAAGAAAACTGGTAGAAGCTCTCTCTACCAGACACAATCAAATACACAAACACCAGCCTCTGCCATTTCCTGTGGGACACATTAGCAAGGTAGAGGAATCCAGTTTGTCACTTAATAAAACAGCCCACTCAAACAGATGGCTTTGTTCAAACGGCCTCCAACATTTTAAAAGCTGTTGCTGAATTGTGGCTGTGGGAAATCAGACACATGAAAGCCCAACCCCCTCCATCGCAATAGAAACTAAACAAAAGGAAACATATAAATATTGAATGTAGAATTGGGCCATTGCCAATGTGAGACCATCCACTGGTGAGAAAAAAATATATATATGTACGTGTGTGTGTGTGTATATATATATATATATATATATATATATATATATATATATATATATATATATATATATAAGAAACGACAGGAGGAAGGAGGTGGAAAACTCTCAACCCCCCTGTCAGATATTCTGAACATCTTGGCTGAGGTTGTCAAATGCCACGGCAAAATAATCCAGTGGCTTCCTTTTCAGTAAGACCTCATTTTCATCTTTGCTCATTTATTATTTGTGTATTTATATGTGACCATTTGAGGGGGAAAAAAACAGTCAAGTAACAAATATGAAATTTTTGTTTCTCTTGTTTGTTTCTCCTCCAACGTCTGGAAAAAGAAAGCGCAAAGATAAGTAATTCTAATTGTGCAGGCTTACTCTGTTTGGTAGTCAGCTTGGTCTATTTGCAAAAAGTTAATTATCTGATAGGATAGGCAGTGGAAGCCACTAACACAGAAAGCCATTTGTTCATTCTGTTATCCACCAGGCAATGGAACGATTCATTAAATGGCAGTACTGCAGCAAAACGGTGAATAGTTATCATGTTGAGGCTGCACGGACTTGAAAAGATGTGAAAAATGGCAACAGCGATAAACAGTCTTTGACCATGTCAGATTGCTGCCAATGTAATGACATGTGTAGATAGTAAGAAACATGACTGTGTGTTATTCTGATGCTTCTGCTACATACATGATGTGTGTGTGAGATTGATTAAAAATATAACCAAGATGCCACAGGCAGATGACAATCTCAAAAGCTGGATTTCCACTTCATGTAGCAGAAATCAAATGTTATGGATGGGAAAAGTAAAATGGAAAATCAAATGAGCAGTATATTCAACTAACTTCAACCAAGAGAAAATTACACGATGCTCGGGCCTGTCCTATTTCTTTACAGCATAGACTTCACGTAATTGTCTTTGCCCTCAACCACAGAGCGGAAAAGCTTGCCTCATATTTGTCTCCATAGGAGCAGAGATGGATTATGTAGCAAATCATTCCATGGATTTGACATTGTACATTCAAACAGACTCTAATTTTATGGATAAGCAGTGCCAAGCCATTTCCTATGGATGCCAGTCGTCAGCACATGAGAAGTGACATTCCCTGCACTGTGTTTTCTCAGGCGTTTACAGGCAAACTTACTCAAGCCTTAGCAATGCTGCATGATGACTAGTGGCTTTATTTCAGCATTTTACCTACAAATGTTCGTAAGTTCAGCCAAGAGGGTTATAACTAAACCAAGCATTTGATGGAAAAATACATTGGCTTTGAAAACTTATTTTTTGGTGAATTCTTCTCTGCCTTTTTTTAAACGGTTTAAGGCGTTATTTCTGTATACTGTTCAGAAAGATTGATACAATCTTAAAATATTAAACTACAATTAGATTACAGTATGATTTTTATTTTTAAATCTACAAAAAGAGCAATGAGCTTCTCAGCACACTGTTTCATGTTCTCAGACCAAAACCTGTCAAAGGGACAAAGAACATGTAGGTGTGGTACAAAAAACCGTCACTCAAGGAACAGAGTGACCTTTAACAGACCACTAATTTTGTGCAGCAGTGAAGGAGTCTTATGGCGTATAAAAGGGAGGAAGAAAAATGGTAGTAATTTAGAGGATTTTTGTGCTTTAGCATTTTCTATTCAAATCATTGAGTATACTCTGTCAGAATCCTGGGGACTCACACTGGAAAAACTGCCACTGACTCTTTAGGCCATACAGACAGGAGTTTGTGTGTGCATTTTATACACCAGGGCAGTCAAATTGCTTCATGATGTGTATGGAAGCATGAAAACAAAAATGAGCAGAATAGAATAATACAAGACTATTTGAGTAGGAGAATAACAAATACAGATTCTGTGTATTATTCTTATTAGTCTAACAAAGCATTTGCATTTCAAAATACCTTTTGTTTGTCCTAATTCATTGAATTTGAAAGATTACGCTTTTAATTTGACTTATTTGCTGCATATTAGTGGGTTATTTGTTTTCAGTCACATGCTATACATATGTCTGAGGTCTTTTTTTTTCGAGGCCTGAATTCTAACTTGTGAACCCCTGAAGACGACACAGAGATCATGTGTGGATGTGTCTGTGTCTGGCTATGTCTTTGAAGAACTACGTGTGGGGAAAGCAACAAGGGCTGGTGTTATCAGGGTCAAGCTGGCGGAAGGGAAAAATCCGCTAAGAAGCACAGAGTAAAGTCACCCTAGGAGCAAAGACATCAACAGCCCTCAGGGGGTATCATTAAAATAATCCAGTAAAATTAGGTGCTTTGGAAAGGTTTAAATGGCCTTATATTTATGTGAAGGGATGATTAATTGAGGGATGTGTAGAAGTGTAATGAGAATAACTTTTATTATACGGGATGTTAAGTAATCAGATTGTGAGATAAATTCAACCAACCTGTTATCTCACATATCTATACAGTACTGGTCAGAAGTGGTGTGACTCTTGAATTGTAGGTGTCAAATGAATTTGTACAATTCAAATATTTGAATAAAATCAACAAAGTAATCAAACAAAAAATAGGATTTTAAAGATAAAATAAAGGAATGAAAACAAGAAAAATACGGTCACAAACACAATTGCTGGCAACAATTTTGGTTGATTTAAATTAATACTTATGGAGATACACAATCTTTTTAAAAGTTGGTAAAGTAGGTGATCAGAGGTAGTTGCACTTCTTTTGTGGACTTCAAGGTAGAAATGTGTTAAAACAAGAAAGAGATAACTTGAATTAAAATTTGCAAAAGAAAAAAAAAAGAGTTGAAGACAGCTTCATAAGAAATCGTAATTATGATGGAGTATCCAGAGTTCATGGACATTGCATTTTTTAAAATGTGCTTCAGTTTAATGGAATATATCATTTGTTCTTGGATACTGCAATGGAAAAAAAAATGGTAAGTTACTAAGGGAGAGGAGGCTTCTTTGGACAAAAGAAATGTTTGGGACCGGAGATGTGGCCTTTGGGCTGATAGAGTTGGTTATGCTTATTTTCTTAGACCTTTTCACCCATCGCCAAATGGAGCCTCAGTTTACAGAGTGAATGGGTACACAAAGGCGCCGGCCTCAAGTGCAAATGTTTGCCAGCGATAATGGGCTTTAGTCCACTGGGCAAGTGAATGTGAGGTTTTATGTGTGAGTTAAGTTTAAAGACATAAGAGTGTGAATAGAAATACTGTACAGATCATATATTTAATGATAGGTCTTGACAATGTGCTTGTGATCGTATTTCAACTAGTTGGGAGAAAAAAAAAAAGATTTCCCTGTAAGAGTATAAAGATGTATTGATCTACAACTCATTTTTCACACTTATCTGTATTTCTCTAGAGCAGAGGTGTGAGGACTGGCTTTTAATGTTTGGTAGTGAAACTGCAAACAGAGTGAGTGCAAATGACACCGTCACCAAATGCCACAAGGTGCCGCGGCCCTCTGTAAGTAATGACTTCATTCTTTGCCTCACATAGATTAAAGGATAAAGGGTAAGCCTATGAATTGACTCGCTGTGACAGTTAGCGTCATGAATATTCTAGGAAATCTAGTGCACTTAAGCACATAAAGTTAACTCTGGGTCGCTGTTTTTTTTTTTTTTAAACTTGGGTGGGAGGGTGGTAGCCAGTTCTCTTTCCATCATTCTGACAAAAAGGGACTTGGCCCGACTGATTAGGTCATTGCTTCACAAATTTTCCTTCAGGATGAAGAATTACTTATCTAACACATCATAAACTAAACTATACCCCTAAATTACCTTAACCAGCAAAGACATCTGCATTGTCAATAAAACATGAGTGTGACTTGTCAAATAGTTTCCCTGAACACTTGTATCATGAAAAAGTACTGATCTCACTCCAGCACTCATCTGAGATATTGGCACTATTGCATTTTTAGACACTTCACAATTCATCCCGGGACAGGAGGGCCTCTTTCCATTCCTGTCTCATGTTCTTTTGTCTGTCAATTTTGTCATCTTTATAAATAAGTACAATTAGTATTAGTGTTTACTATGGTGACTACAAAAAATAATAAAAAAAAGCTCTCAAGATTATTTATAACCTGTTAAAGGATATCCAAAACCAGCATTTGTTAATCTAAACCTCCTCAGTGTGTTTTTAGAGCGATATTTATAAACTGCAGCATGGAAGGCAAGTCCGCCGTCATCAACCATTCCACAAGTGCAGGAGAATTGTCAGAATATACGCGTTCCTTTGCCTTTTCAACATAGATGGAAAGTAAAATGGTAAGAAGTTTGACAGCTGGTGGGCTGTAGTTGAACAAATCCCTTAAAGCAATTCTCTTCGTCTCCTTCTGCCCTGAATTTGTCAGGAGGGAGAACCGAGTCCACATTAATTAGATTAAATTTTGTGGTCATCTTTGTTTTTTCTCCTTCCATGACTCTTTTTTTTGTGTATTGCCTACAGTCCTTACAGCCATCCCAGCACCATTTATCACGTTGCCATCTCGACAGTGCCTTCCCCCCTCCTTGCTGGGAACCCATTAAAGCATCTCTGCATCATGGCGGCCAGATTGCATTCCTGTCCCTGCTCGCGACATTTATCATCTTTTGTCCTAACTTTTTATCTGCCCCTACCCTGTGTGAAGCCCTACCTCCAGTGCCCAGTATAATGAAACACTGGGAGGTGAGTCTCAAGTAAATAACCTAATTAAACCTAGCAAACAGGGACAAAGGAGAAAAATGCACAAAAGGCCTTTGTGAGAATGCCAAGGGAGGAACACTCACAGATGGCAGTGAGGAAGTCGAAGCAGTGATGTGGCACAGTGCCCATACCACCTTCTCATCTCTGTATTTATAGTACTCTTAGTGGTGATGTTGTTTATCTAGAGATGTCCTCTTTACATGGTTTGAATCTGCAGGGTATAACAAGTTACACATACACTGACAGAGCACTAATTATGCATCGGGGGATGGGGTTTTGCAAGACAAATAAATGCTCCCTTAAAGAAAGGAAATACATCTGTTACAGGGCTCAAAGCATTGAGCTATAGGTCCTAAGAGAAAATCTATCCTCTCTCACTCCTTTTTCCACCTTTCTAATTCTTAGGCAAAAGTCGAGCCAACTCTGATTGGTCTCATTAGGGATAATTTGAGGAATACTATACGTCATAATTATCGGAGCACCCCTGCAAACAGTATTGAGTCGATGCAATAAAATGTCAGGAGGGCACTAGTGGGCAATTATTAATCCATTTCTAGCTGGGGTGGACAATTTAATTATCACATAATCAATATTTTCAGATCTTGTACAGATACAAAGCTCAGACAGAGAGGATGGATTTGCCTTCTAAGAAGCTCTGTATATTGGGGACAAAAGGGAGAGGCAGTAAGCGTGACCATGCTTGTCTGTGTGTATGGCCAGTGGTAAACTCTACAGCTTCTTCCAGTCCCAAACAGCTCTACTGAACCTGCATACTTTACAGATCGCCTCCACTGGAAGTCAGATTTGTTACCATCAGCACCATGCTTGAGCATTTTCATTTGGTAACGCCAGCACACCAAATGACATAAAAGTCTAAAACTCACAGATTAAAACTTAGTTTGTTCCATTTGCTTCGTTAGTTTAAAATGCAACAAGCCTAAGACACCACTTCCATCAACTTGGCAAGGTTGAGAAACTTTTCAGTTGTAGCTAGAGAGAAAAGTTTATCAAACTGTATAATTTAGCAACACATTCTAAGCAGTGTGCAAACACTGTAATGTCAAAAGCCAGTATTACCTGTGTACATTTGTTTCACTACAGCTTAATGTGAGTCTCTCTCAGAGACTAAGAGTATCTACTTGCAAATTTGTATGTCTGTGTCACTGTGCTCATAAACTATAGGCTAAGCTCAGGAAGTGTTTCCTCTGGCTGATCCCACCTCAGTGTATTTCCTGCTTACCCACACAAGCTGAACTGCGATCAGAGCTAACGACTGAGAGGAAAGGTGAGACTTGTTTGAGTAATCATTGGACCCAACAGACTAAATAAGAAAACAAATCTAATTTTAAGATATGAATGTAAAAGAAACCAAGGGTCTAAATAGGAATTTTTAATCAATAGATTTTAGCTTTTAGGTGTTAACTAAATGCCCCGAGACTTCTAGGAAGAACACAACCTAGATAAGTCTATGTTCTAAAAGTTTTGTCTCTCCAACAGCTGATGTAAACTTTGCTCATTAACTGACTCAAATTATTTGTTTTAATGCTGTTACTACTCAGACCAAAGAGCATATTGTGCTCATTACAACCCCATGCTTTTCAAACTTTGTCCTACTAGCATAGCTAAAAAAAAAATAAAAAAAATACTGCATCATCTAAAAGGGGTGCACTGATAGCATGGAGCTGAGCGAGCTAGCTTTTATTAGTAATTTGTTGTAATATTGCATCATTGCCTGTAATATTACTTACTTTCTGATGGTACTCTGTGTACTCAGTGCAGCCTGAATAATTACTCTCATTATACCTGAAACAAACTATCTCAAATAATGTCAATCAAGGCTTTGTGCGAATGATGAAAGAAAATGAATGTTGTGTAACAAGCCCTTGTGGCTTTCAAAGATGCCACACAATGAGGGATGGCAAAACAAAAGTGGCTGTCTGCCATGGAACAGCAGTAATCTGAGATAAGAATACCCTCTCATGGTGTTGTTTTGCCTTTTTGTTTGCTATTATTCTGACTCCAGTCCCCTTTCCCGAATTAGTCACTGTGCAACCAATTGATTACAGCAAATGACCCTTGGAACTTACTTTCACCATAATATTGCCTTACTTACTGTTGTAGTAGATTGAATATAAGATTTTGTATTCACCTCTCTCTCTTTACCTTTATCTCCGCTCTTTAATGCTACAGTTTTTATTTACAAACGTTCTACCAATTGCCAAAAGTACCACAATAGTTCTGAAGTTAGATTTCAATATTTTCATTTTCAAGATGAAAGTTCAAACAAAATTTCATATCCATAAAAAAAAGATCTGAGATCATTTTAAAATATGTAAAGAACATAATCATATCTAAAAGATTAAAGTTGTAGTCTTCAGGATTATTTTTTTTTAAATTATCTTGAAGCTTCGAAAAAGATGAGCATAAAAAGAAATGTCTGAAACTCACTTTAACCTTCTCTTCTCTTCAAAACTGTAACCTCATCCTGATTGAATGCCTTTGAAAGTCAATCCAACCATTTTTCAAGTTAATCTCCATCTAAGCTCTTTCTCTCCCATGTCTGGTGTCTAATCTCTGTGTATCTCCTAATTTCGTTATATTTAATTTCTCTGGAAGTTTACACACTTTTTGTTCATCAATTTGACTCTACGCTCATCTATATCAGCATTAATTTGTTTATTTTACTTCCACTGTCTGATCTGAATGAAATTGCTCTTTAACTGTACATACAGTGTCTTCTGAGGCAGACACTGGTCAGAGTGCCCCGCCATCCGATTGGTGATGCCCTTTGGCAGTAATGGAGAATGAAAGCACATTATTACACATGATATGTCACATCGTGTTTCTGCTGGCTCCATCAGGTGTCCAATATGAACACAATGCTATTTTTACACCTTTACACTACCCAAACAAGGAATATAAAGAAAAATGCATAGCTGCTCCTTGAGGCATACATATATTTACCATATGCCTGAAGAATGCATGTATCAGATATCATTTGTATGGAGTGTGTACCAGAAAAATGGACGGTTGCCCATGTTGGACTGTGTACACAACAATTATCTAAACAACAAGAAACTCATTTTCATTATCAATTATCTTAATCTATGATGGGGGAAATAATTTGCTTCCAACTGACTTTTGAGAAATACTACAATTTCTGTTGACTGAAACTTGCCCTAATATGACATGTCTGCATCATTTTTAACCAGGCCTCTCTCTGGGACTTTGCTGCCTGCTAAGGAAATAATTTATCCTGGGTGTTCTCATTCTGGAGTTGGCAGAATTTGGCTCTAAACAAATGAAGATGTCCCTGTGGGATTCAATAGTGAAACCACAGCCCCACCTTTCTGTGGACACCTGTGGACACAGCAATGGGGGGAAAGACAGTCAATTATATCGTTCCGTGCAATGCGAGCCAACAGATCAGGGAGTGTGAAATTTCTTTCTTAACCACCCAGTGGCAGGAAAGAAGGGGATTTCTCCAAGACTGTCTGATCATGTTTTTCTCTCCAACTGGCACAAGGAGAAGAGTGGGAAAATCTTATTTGGAAAGAGGACTTAAAGAAATCCATGTAGGCACAAATCCTGACATCACAGGGTATGCTGTGTGCTCTTCTATAGTAAGTAGAAGACTGGGTGAGAGATAACAGTAGGGGGAGGTGAGTGTGTAAGAACGAATGAGGACGGAACTTATGAGGATTAAAGTTTGGGATAAAATATGTTGGACATCCTTCATGAGGCAATATTTTGAGGGAGGAAGAAAACTAGATAAGGACTTGAATTTTGAGGCAAATGAGCAGTCAGGATTCCATCATCATCCTACCTCTTAGTTGTACATTAATTATCTTCACTTAACCTGGAATAAACCTCGTTGAGACTCAAGTGATAAAGAGGAATGTGGTAATTAATTTGTTGATGAGAGAATGATGAATGACCTGAAAGATGGTACCAGGGGAGTATTAAAACGAAAGGGAAACAGTCTGTGCATTGATAATATGATTGATGCTTTCTAAACACCTCATAAATGTCCAGGGACCCTTTAGTAATAGTGTGTGTGTGAGAGAATGCATATTCCATGCTCCATGGTGTGATGGGATGGGCACTTAAGAGCGCTGTCCCATTAGAAACAAGGACTTGGCTCAGTTTCAGTTTGAAAAGCCTGCGGGTCTGGGTTTGGCTTGAGAGCACTTTCACCTCTCAACGGAGGCTTTTACTCTCATTTGCCATAACTAATAAACCACACTAAAGCTGTGTGTCACAATAAATCTCTGCCCCTCAAATGGCATGACTCATTTGGTCGTGCAGAGGAGCCAGAGAGGGAGGGAGTGTAAGTCGCAGGGTGTGTGAGAATAAGTGTGAGCTAATGAGTGAGCATGCCTCCAAACAAGAGAGGGCGGAGTAACAGAAGAATGACAGATGCAGTGTGTGAGAAAGTAGTAGGTGAGAAAAATTACTCCCTAAAGACAGACTTTGAGTACTCACTCCATCACTCCAACGAATGTAAATCAGCTGTGACAGGAGGAGCTTGGGGCGTAAAGATTCCCAATCCGTGTCAAGCACTGGTGAGTGTTTTAGGTAAGAAGGTGGGTATGTAAGCTTTCTGGCTAGGACTGAGAGACAACCCTGAGGCACTCCATGGAGATGAATGGTTTAGACCATTAACCCCACTGCAGAATCCCAACATACCCCACAGGCACACAAATGTGCTGAGCTGAGATCAGTGCAATGTGTCACCCTCTCAGGACCCCTAGTGTGAGACCAAAGCCTGGGGCCAGGTGTTACCCATACGAGCACACATGCGTGACCACACGTACAGATGCATCAGATCTGAAGCAGAAAATTCTGAAAGGCTCTTATAATTAAACACTTATCTGCTATGTGCACAGAAACACTCTCATTGCTTCAACATAGACAAATCAGGGATTCATCAAACTAATCATTGCATTTTATAACATCCAAGTGGCTCTTTAATTTTCAAGAAAATTATTAATTTGGGGCGGTCGGTGGCGTAGTGGGTTAAGCAGCCGCCCCATGTACAGAGGCTGCAGTCCTCGCTGCAGATGGCCCTGGTTCGACTCCCGCACCGCGCGGCCCTGTGCTGCGTGTCTTTCCCCTCTCTCTGCCCCCTGCTTCCTGTCTCTCTCGAACTGTCCTAACATTAAAGGCATAAAAAGCCCAAAAAAATACTTTAAGAAAAAAAAAAGAAAATGATCAATTTACAGAATCCTTCTATTCAAGCACTGTCATACTGTACATCTACTTTCCCAAAAGTTTCTACTCTGTTTAAAGTGCAAACACCATGTCATGATTTGTAGATTTCAAAGTTGATATGTTAAAGTAAAACATCAGTGGTACGATTTACTTTCTACATAAGGTTTTAAGATTAAGATTACTTTATTGTCATGTACACACGAATGTTAACACAAAATTACTCCTCCGCATTTGACCCATCCAGGTTGGCACCTGTTGAACACACATGCACACGGTCACACACTCATGGAGACAGATGCCATTCACTGTGGGCAGCCAATCACAGCGCCCGGTGAACATGGGGGTAAGGGTGCCTTGCTCAAGGGCATTACTGACACCCCTCCTGCTGTCAGTCCATCAATCTTTTTGAGTGCGGAGAGTGGGAATTGAACCACCGACCTTCTGGTTATTGGACCTCTCTAACCACTAATCTATGGCCGCCGTGGAGCAGCATGTTGGGGTCTTTTTAAGGAACAGCATAGATTTTCTTTTCTTTTTTTTTTTTTTTTCCTGGCAAGATGATACCAAACCATATACATGCATCACAACAGCATGGCTCTGTAGTATGAGTCCTCGCGCCTGCAATGAGAACTTGTCACTCACTGAAAATATGTTACACTTAATAAAAAGAAAAATACAATCCTATGTGCAGAGAGATAAGGGAAATGTTTTATTCTCAAAACTACATAAATATGTAGTACATAAATGAGTGTAAAGACGTTATCACTGATAATCATGTCCTTATCCCAGCATTTGTTAAACATTGTATTTTTGTTTTCAATTGAACATCGTGTCTTGTAGCTCTAAAATCTCAGATTTTTTTTTTAATGAACATCTTTTACAAGCCTTGTCCAAACTCTTTTTGGAAAGATCGTTGCAGACTCCTGCGCATCCAGATGATATGATCCCTCGCTCTACACTGTTCACGCAGCCATGAAACGTCGTCTGTGCAATGAATGCTCATGTATTTTAGACTTGACTGGCCAAGTAATCCCACTGCAGCAGCTACAACATCAATCTATTAATTGCATTGTCACTGTGGCAATGTCATGAAACACCTGCATTTTTATATGGTTCACTGGCATGGTGTGTGAAGGGTGATCAGCTTGAGTACATGTGCCAGCAAAGCCAGAATCATGCCAAATGTGAGCCCAGTAGATGAAAAACAGCTGGCAATGTGCTCAGCTCACCGGCTGATCCCAGCCTCACTGACATGTGACAAGTGTACCCTTCATTTTTGAGAGACACAGAGAGGCCAAAAGTACAAACGAATATTTTTTTTTTCAATCTTATATATGTAATCTTATGTTATCTTTAATCTTATGTTATATTTTATATCATATCTTAACATACTAATATATATGTTATAGCCTCCTTTCAAAGTGTTACAATTGCATTTGATGAAGTATCTGAGGTACTTTTTGTAGAATATTTATTAAGCAACTTTAGTTTTAGTGCTGCAGACAGACATCACAGCTCAGAGAAAGTGTGTTAGAATTCTCATTGCAGGATAGTTATCTTTTCCTATGTGCTTCTACCAACATCTTCTCCAAACGCTGTAACTTTTTTCCAATGAAATGAAGGAGGAGAGTTCAGGAAAAGACATTAGGTCTTTTTTTTTTTACTACTTGACTGAACGAGGGTTAAGTCGAGCTTGGTGCACTGCATTAATGTGGTCTTCCATTGTTTTTCTGGCACCTTAAAAACTCAGTGAACATATAAGGAGGTGTTAAGCTGACTGAAACACCT
This sequence comes from Odontesthes bonariensis, assembly GCF_027942865.1. Taxonomy (NCBI): domain Eukaryota; kingdom Metazoa; phylum Chordata; class Actinopteri; order Atheriniformes; family Atherinopsidae; genus Odontesthes; species Odontesthes bonariensis. Next base: position 13,005,617 of record NC_134524.1, on the reverse strand, counting down.
CCCATTTCGCAGTATGACAGCTGCTTTGTTTTGGATTAACCTTAATGGATTTAGAAATAAGTATTTTTTGAGTTTGTTGATTGCCTTTCCAATGGATTTACAATTTGGGTTATGGTGTTTTTGTTCTGTCAATGCTACCGCTCTGAAGAGTTAATGCTACAGCATGGGGAAATTGCTCTACCATTTTCAAGACAGTTATATCTTAAGTGCACATAGATATAGCATTAGAAGCTTAGGGCTAGCATTTAATTACCTTCATGTGCAACATGTCCATATTGTATATGATTATCTGCTTTTCTTGAGTGGGAGGGTCGGGAGTGTGCTGAAAATCGTTTGCCTTTTGTGGGATTTTGTGGTCTAAGTGCGAGGGAAAATGACTGCAATCCATAGATGAAGCTAATGGCCTTAAATAATACACACGGGCATAGTTGCCAGTGAAATCTGCATTCATTGAGTTAATAATGGGCCTGATACAACCTTTAAACATAATTGCACAGTACATTGTTGACAAGCAGCCGGTAGAGGCATTTACAGCCGAAGAAAACGATAATGACTTCTTACTGGTTTGGTTCAACCTGCAAGCAAGAAGCATCTTGCATGGCACTGATAACGTTGTTTTATCTCAGATTCCAAGACTTGTCACAAGGTCTTCATCCAAACAATTAGATGGTAATTAAGTGCTGGCAGACTGAGCTGAAGGTGTTTTCATCATATTTATTTGAAGAATGAACACGATGTACTTTCCTCTTGTAGATATCAAGCACGTTTAAAGGATATACTGTACTAAGGCACATTTTGAAATGAACGAGTGGAGCCAACAATGAGATTTCCACTTGAGCAGTGTCCGGCAGAATGATGAACGAGGTGGTAGACTTGAGGAATTACAGTGATTTAAAGTTGGATCAAGTCCCCGTTCGGAGTTCCGTTCCTCTCTTGTTTTAATGTCATTTAATGTGGGCACAAAAACATGTAAGCTGTGTGTGTTTCTATGTGTGTCTAATTCGATGGGTCCCAGTGTGTGGGGGGTGGATGTAGGCTGCAGCTCTTAAGAGTACATGCTGTGCATTCGTACGCGTGTGTATGTATGTGCCTGGTTTGTATGAGTGTAATAGGGAATGGAATAGACTCAATTTAAATCAAATTAGCATGCAGGCAAATTAAGCACAGGGATTTAATTTGAGCTGTTGTAAAAATGCTAATTTCAGTACAGCCCAGAAGCCTATATGCAAATACAACACTATTTTACAATAATTCATATTAGGCCAGGCATGCATAAAACACACATATTACTGCCTGATGTAATCTGGGGAATAGAGTATCATTAGCTTTTGGACTTGCTACAAGGTGAATCCACAGTCTTGCAAGTATTAGGACTCCTGCCTTTGTATATATTGAAACTGTAGCTGCTTTTCACATCATGTACAACCACAAATCAATGGTAGCATGTCTTTTCTTATCCTTTTTATGCATACACTTGCTTTTGCTATCCATTTTAGTCTTGACGGGCATGTCCCTGGTTTTTGTCATTCAGATATTACCACAGGTACGATTGCTGCAAACTTTTTGTCATACTGGCAGATGACGTCGCTGACTGTTTGTGCATAACCGCTAAACTGATGAGTGCTCATTGAGCTGGAGATGCTCTTGGACCATAGATTGCTTCAAGACGTCTTTTAAGGAATCTATGTAAAACTGGTTTCTCAAACTGAAGCATTAAATTTAAGAGGAAGATGCAAAACCTATTAATGTGGAAAAGATGGGTGTCTAAATGCATTGTGGAGGCTTTAAAGTGTGAAGAATTCTGCACCCACCCTGCACTATCCTGCCCTTTTCACCCTGCAGTGGATCAAAAGAAGTGCAACATCAATGGACAGTCTACTGATTTTGTCCCTTGTGGTTCACCTTTGATTGCTGGCTCAAAAGGATTCCACATACATTAGGTGCCAGTGGATGTTGTGAGTACTTGGGCGTGCTTGTGAGAGAGATGAGATTTAGGTGCTAACATCTTCATGTTAACAGAGGCTGGGGGAGCCTGTCAATACTCATTTGACGTGTTAAAGAGAATCATGCTTGCTCAGCGGGACTCACCACGCCATCCACCAGCTAAAGGGAAGAATCAATTAAAACACTATTAGGCCTAGTGTTTGACATGGTCCAAAACAGGATGGGGTAGAGAGTGTGGAGGTTGGTAGCAATTCGCTAAAGATGTAAAGAGAAGCACACTGTATTTTTGGGAAATATGTTCAATGCTGAGAAATTAATATTCTAAAACAGCAGGTTTTATATTTGCATTTTAGTCCAATGTAGCTCCATCACTATAAGTCAGTATGTATAATCTGTTACATACTGAAGTAATGTGGATATATTTGGGCTCATGATACAGTCTCAAGTTATTTAGTTCTGGTTCCCACACCAAAGTTGGAGACTGCTTCATTTCTGCCCAGGTGAAAATATTCTGTACCTCCAGCTCTCCTCTCATTTCAAATGCTTCATTTTTGCATTACTGCTGAGCAAAGGACAGAGGACTTGTTTGTTGCCTTTCTTGCTGTTTGTCCCCTCAGCTCACCAGGGACAATTATCCCCCCTTTCAAACCACCGCCAAGCCCAATTTGCTACACAAATTAAACATGCCACAACTGAAGAGTAAAGAGGACAGGGTGAACACCAAAATGAGGGAGAGCAACAGAAAGATGGCCAAAAACTAAAGTGATTGTGAAAACAACTCAAAAACAGAAAAAGAAACATCTAACACAGTTTTTAATGTTCATCTCTTCAGCCTCTCTAACAGGTGTCACTGGAAAGCATTTAGCAGAGAAAAGACACATGTACAACTCACATTGACACATTAACACAAGTCTATTGCATTGGTTCCCGATTGTCATCTTTCTTTAAGGGGACTGCAGTGTCCACTGCGCAGGGTAAGACTGGCTCTGAGGATTGTGCCATCTGTTTAGCAGGCAGGCTCAGCCATTTTCTGCTCTCGTGTGTCTCATATCCTCCACCGTGTCCACAGCCGGAGGCGAGCTCACGCCCAAATGGACCCAGTGCCGCAACATAGGGTGGCACTCTTTTTCAAAATGCAGTTGGATTTTTTGGTGCAGATTCGTTAGTCAGGACAGGAATAAAACTGGTGTCAGAGGTCCTTAGTGCATACAACACATGAAATGAAAGTCCCAATGTGTTTTGGATGGATATGCCAGTGCAGCAGCGCAGTACAGAAGGAATTAAAGCGCTTGCGAGTCGCTGGAAGGGGCTATTGCAGTGCTTCCAGACAACAGGGAGAAAAGGTATGGGGTATGACAAAGAGGCAGGCGGAAAAACAGAAGAGACAAAAAGCCCAAAGAAGAAATGAGGAGAAAATTGGCAAGAGAGTGATTAGGAAGAAAAACAATAGAGGGAAACTCGGAAAGCGAGAAACAAACACATGCACGTGGGAGATCAGGCAGTGCAGGAACAGAGAGGACTAAATATAAATCCCAGAGCTAATATGTACAGCCTGAAGTGACTTAGTACGGGCACTTTCTCTAACACCTCAGTTTCAGACAGGACACACACATCAACCACATGACCTCCCCAACTGTCAGACACAGCTACAGTCTTTAACAGACAGCCACTGTGGCTCCCTCATGATAAGTTTGTTTTGGCTTCGAAATGATGACCCTGCACAGCTGTTTGAGGCAAGTATGGGGTAACAGCAGCTGCTAACAGCCAGACGTCTAAAGGAAGGAAATTAACAGTGGGGTTGTGTGTGTGTGTGTGTGTGTGTGTGTGTGTGTGTGTGTGTGTGTGTGTGTGTGTGTGTGTGAGAGAGAGGGTGAGCGGATGAGCACTGAGTCAAGTTTTTGGGGGTGCTGAGTACAGTTGTCCAGGTCTCTGTTTCACTGGTGCTCAAAAGACAGCTGTCAGACGGAAGAGTTTTTTTTATTTTTGTAAATTCACACTAGGTATGTAAAAGACTGAAGTTTCAAAAAAACTTTCAAAAGCTTCCTCAATAACGTTTATCGACCATTAATGCCTTTTTGGGAGGGTCCCGTAATTAAATTGTGACAATAAATCCTGGTGCAGCACACACAATGAGGGATAAAAGGAGAATATATTTCCCCATTTGCCTCTCCCCTGCTGAGAGACATATGTGGCGGGAGGAGGGGAAGAAAAATAAAACACATTTGGAGAGATTGCAGGGAACATTTCTCAAGCACAAAGTTGAAAATCTCACCCATCAATTTCACTTTGCGTGGCTCTGTTGTATATGACCTTGGGTGAATGATCCTTTCAGTCAGAGATATTCAGCTGAACAGAGGATTTCAGTGAGTGCAAAGGAAGCAATAAAATTTTATTCATTCCACTGACTCCAGAAGCTAATGATTCATGGATCTTAGTGTAAAAAAAGAGAGAGAAGGTGGGAGAGGGGAAAACTTTGGTGTAGGACCAAAGCTCAATGAGGTTTGAAAACTGTTGTCAAGCATCGATGAGCAGGTGTCTGATGTCAAGTAACTCAATTCCAAAGATTTCTCATTGTGATATTCCTGGCTGAGGCCTGATCATTTTTGTTTTTTACAGAATAAAGGAGTCAAAAATTTGTTGAGATTAAAAGATTTATCACTCTGAAAAATAGGTGTGGAAGAAGGTTAAAGAAGCACAATTTTACTACTACTAGCCCAAAGCCATGCTAGAGCAGGACTTAAACAGACACTGTCCTCCTAAAATGGTGGAGTTTTTTTTTTTTCATGCAGGCAGATACAGCCAATGATTACATTAAAATATATGCCCTCTAGTGGTCATCCCTTTAAAAAAAAAAAGCCCTAACTACGACTGTTTTCTATCCTTACCCAAGTAATTATATTGCCCAAACCCAACCAGGAAGCGCCAAAAGTCAAAAAAGTTTCAGTATCGTTGTATTATTGGTGCGCATGGCTTATCTGCTCCATCCCACCATCCAGCCCTTCTCCTCCTGAGTAATTTTTGGCTTCCGTAAGCTCTACTGTGAAAACAGTCATATGAGTTGTATTTCCTTTTTGCTGTTTATAGGGGTGGTGTTTAACAAGACACTGTTATGAGCCATATGAACAAAATGACTGTTCCAGTGGGGGACTTGATGACTAAACTGTACATACCATTTTTTGCATGTAGGCTGTTATTTTTTTCATTTATTTACACAATAGCTTGAAAGATGTTTTATGAGATGTGGAAGTCCTATTTTTTTTAATCTAAAATCATGAAATCCTTAAAATGATAACAGAAATTGTATAGCTGTACACAATGTCTCCTATTTCACAAAGTCAACTATCAGTATTGTGTCTAACCTGTGTAATGTACAGATTGGACCCCAACTTGATCCCTGACAAGTTGCTCCAGTGCACAAATGTATTAAACTCAAAGATTGAAAAAAATAATTACATTTATTCATCACTATAAATATTTCTATGTGTGTTTAAACTCAATTCTTATTTTGACTTGAATATGTGATGTTTAAATCCTCCACCATTTAAATTGCTGCCCTCACAGGGTAAAAATCACAAAAACATTCAAGTGCCAAGCACCGATGATCAAGATAAAATAAATGGGAACAGAGTTATAATCTTATAACAGAGATTAATCTTTTGAATGTTGGGAAGTTCAGCTCAGGGTGACATCAAGAAAATGACTTATGCACTTTTTGCTCTGTTTACTAAAACATGTGGAGATAGCAGCATGGAAAAGATTTGCATCCAACCTGAGAAAACATGCACAGGTAAATGTATTCACTTTAACCACTTAGTTTTACATCCTCCTTTGGTAATGTCTGTTGGCTGGGCTGATGTATAGAATTTAACAGGGTAACAGTAGCAACATTGTAATTAAGTTGCAAAACATTTATGTAAGGCTTTTTTAATGTTTCACTATAATCCATTAAAACCTGATGTAACGTATGACTGTATATAGGCCCGTGTTCAGAGGATACCTCAAGTACAATAACTTGTTATATAGTACCAGTCAAAAATTTGGATACTTCACCCCTCATTTTTAATAATTTTGAGAAACTTGTACTTTTAAATGTTACTCTTAGCAGAGAAGATTTTTACACACGCAATTTTACTTTTACTTAAGTACAATATGAGAATACTGACAATACTGGTGTGAATAAACTTTGGTATTTATACACCTCTAGTTAAACTCAAACTAGGTATGTAGTATGATATAAATCAGCTTTGGTGTTTTTGTATTGAGACACATTGCAAATAATAAAAAAGAAAAACAGAAAAATTCAATTCCCACCCCATCTTCAACCCACCAGGATTTTTTTATTTGGGGCCTCCGTTCAAAGTGTTTGGTCTACTTACTTTGAGCGTCGGCAAGGTGGAGGAGCAGACCCTGGAGGAGCAGACCCTGGACAAGCAGCAGCGGCAGCAGCAGCAGCGTGGGTCTGGCTCTGTGCATGGTGGGACAGCTTGGCACCAGCATGCTTTGGCAGCCTCAGTGGCACTGGCTCACAGAGCCCTGTGAGTCAGTCTGGTCTGATTTCTCAGATGCAGGGTATTCACAGCCTATGCAAGGCAAGGAGAGATGGGAAGAGGGAGAAGAAGGAAGATGGGGGGGGGGAGAGAGAGAGAGAGAAAGAGAGAGAGAGAGAGAGAGAGAGATAGAGAGAGAGAGAGAGATTGAATGAAACAAAGCTGTTTGACTCCATGGGTTTTATCTATCCCTGCACATTTCTGACATACCCCCACACAGCCTCGGCTGGAGCTGACGGAGGATAGGAAGAGCCTGATGTGCTCACAGGGTATATTCTGACAGTTCTCTAAATGGAATAGTCACTTCATACAATGCGTGTGCACGTGTACATGAGAGGGAGAGAGATAGCGAATGCAAGAGGGAGGGGAAATCGCAAAGATAAAAGGTTGAGTTAACATGATTTTGTCTTCACAGCTTAGTTTGTGAGCACCAATTAAATGTGCTGCAAAATATAAGGGCATTTTAACACTCTCTGATCAGTGGTGATATCTATTTCACATAAAGAACATTCCTCTTAAAGAAAATTAGTCAAGAATGACAAGAAAGCAAAACTGCTCAAACTTTGCCTTTTCTTTTTTACAAGTTTAATACAGGAGATTAATGCTCATCTTAATTACATTCTGATGCACTGAACAACATCAGGGGCACAGTCTCTTCTTCTTGCACATTTCCCTCTACAGCAGATGCTTTAATAACTCATAAGTCCTTCAGTATATGTATATAGCTTAGTTTCACTACACACACACATATTTTCTTTGATCCAGCAGTACATAAACACCAAACAAAATCTTTAAGACAGTGGCCAGCTGTTTCCATTCATGTTTCAGCCTTTTATCGAAGGACCACAACATGGCTGTGGAAATCAATGTGATACACTGAGCTAGTATTAGCTTCAGACTGCCTCTATCCCTTGTCATCCATTTGCTTAAGCCTGAGCTTGATCCTTAGTGATGGATGCTTTGCGGTAGACTTCAGCTCATAACACAGCTCCCAGTTAATCTGAGTGTCATACTGTACTCAGGGGTTAGCATAATGGCTACCCTGCTTGCTTTGTTCCGCAGGAAACTGTTGTTTCAGCTGTGGTCACTGGTGGAGTTCAAGATTAAGCACATGTTGGGTTTCTGGAAAGTTTTGTGACTATACAGTTTGAGTAGCTGAGTATTCAGCAGTGATAATATTATATTGAACTGTTTATCTGTAGATTTGACCGCCACCCATTAAAGGAAAAAAAAGGAAAAAACAAGACCCCCTAAGCCAAATCACTAGGCCCAATGATGACAAAGTACCTCATTTCCCCATTACCAATCATCCTCTTTCCCGCTCCTTGCTTTCCCTCTTTCATTTCTGTGGGCTGTAAATGGCAGAAAAGACGGGAAGATAGCGCACCTGTCACACTCGATTTGTGTTTGGGGTAGATAGACACGACTACCTGTCTCCAAGCGCCGCAGGGCTAGTAGCGAGCGCAAGAGCGGGGGACGTGTGGCGAAGGGAATCAATTTGAAGCAATCTCATCCCCCGCTCATGCCACCACGACACACACAAACACAAATGTGTATGCATATACAAACATCTGAGAACACTAGACAGAATTTCCACATGAGCAGTGTTTTGTAGCGACAGTGAATTTGATTAAAATCAACTGGACGGAAAAACCCTGAGCGGGGTCTGAGGGGATAAAGCTGCAGTGAGATCCATACGTAGTGCAGGTAAAGCTTAGTGTCTTCTCAGGTTATTATTTTATGTGTCTCCAAAACTAAGTAATAGCCTTTGAGTTAATTATTAATGTGTGGATTTCCAAAATGACATGACATGACATTAGGTTGCACTGACATCGTGGTACTCAGCAGCCCTCCTCTTTTCTTTACGTGTTTGCACACACACACGCACGCACACACACATGCTGATAGAGGAAAACAAAACCATCTGTATGTTGTGTAATCACCAGTGTGACAACTAAAAGGCCGTGCCATGTGAATCAATGCGAGGAGGGTCTAATGTTATCACAGCTAAAAACACACCCCTTGAAGTCATAATTTATACCAAATATGAAAGAAATTGTGCAGCAGATTCTGTCACAATATGCAGCTAAAGGGTGATGAGCCACCTGCCAAACCTTGTAGAATGGCAGCAGCTTGCCAACTTTATTGTTATCTGACAATGAAAATTGCCTAAATGCTGCTCATTCACACATAAAAACATGTATGAGCATGTGTGTGGCTTGAAATTAAACTTTCTGATCTACAAAAAGAGACCCTCAAAAGGTGACTTTACTTTTACCTATTTCAGTTGCAACATAGCCATTTAGCATTGCAGGCAACACCTTCACTTCCATACATTTGGAGGCGCTGATGCTTTCCATTGAACATTTATTACATTCTGAAAGAAAAAGTATTTTGTCTTTCTTCCTGAGCCTCTGGTGGTATTGTTGTGTTCTGATTCAATAGGGTTTCATTCAAAGGATTTTGCTGCTGATAGCAATCATGCATTATTAAACAAAGCCTGACAACATGCACCATGTTAATTAGAAAAGGGGGGAGTGTGTGGCAAGAAAAAGAAAGGGGCTGTTGAGATGTCGACTCTCTCGTTCCTCATGATCCTTATCAGAAAAGTGAAAAAGAATGAGGGTGGGATGTTTATATTCCCCCGTACAGGCTGGTCTTGATCCTCATTTGAGTGTGCTAGTTTGGTATTCTGGTCTTTTTAGACAAGCAAAAAAAAAGAAAACAAAATAACTTGCAATGTTTGTCTCAGCCATACAACAATAAACTTATTATGGGAACAAATGCAAGCAGTGTAGTTATGAGGTTCCCGAAGCAGCAGGTTCACAACATTAGTGTAATAACATATGTGTGTTTCCATGCCGTCTGACATGCTGTGATAGTTTGAGAAACTAAAAACAAACCAGTAGGAGACTAGTGCTTACAGAATAATGCTACTCATGGTGCAATTTTAACATTTTCGTCATGGGTTTGAGCATAGCAGTTGTACCACACTATAGTCCTCCTTTGTGCAAGTTGACTAACTTCAGATTGCCCAGATCCAGGGTTTTTTTAAATGGGGTGTTTTTAATTTCAGGCTTATGAACAGACTAGAACTTAAAGGAAACTGTTTGTTATCCTAACAGACCAAAGCAGCCACAAAAATGCCACCAAATCTATTAAGGCCAATCCCTCTGTAATTAGCCCAACACATGCAAGGACAAAGCACGACTAAACTACACAGGGAGAACCATATTGCACAGCATCATAATGAGCAGTATCATGCCCAGCCAGGCACAGCAAATACAAATTTGTGAGGCACAACTTTCTATTTCCCTTCAGACTTGCAAAGTTAAAGAATGCAATAATTACATTCCACACTCGTACTTTTCAAAGTGTGATATGCAGGGCTAGTAGTGAGTGCACAGGGTAGACTGCTGTACGAAAACTGCAATGGTTATTGTGATTTCTATTTCTGACTTTTCCCTAATGCTGTCATTTAAGCAGGTGTTCTGATAAGTTCTTAAATGGAGAACCCTAAAGAAAAAAAGAGGGGAAATATTGCTGTGAAACAATAGATTTTTTCTGAGTTTTACTTAGTTTTGTACTAAGTACAAAAAAAAATGCTCAGAGCATGGGGTTAAGACTCAGATGCACAAGGAGTCAGGATCACTTAATAAAAGCAAAAGCTTTACGGAGTTTGGGTGTACTCACTCTGCTAATATGAACCAAAGGTCATGGTGAAATGGCATAGTAAATATCAAAAGTTGCTGTAGATCAGTCCTTCCACTTATCAAATGGCTTTGTAAAGTAAAACATGGTTGGGTGTACTCTGAGGGTTTATGAAAAAAGCATATATCTTAAATATGTCGATTGAAAGCATAGCAAGCCACTCCCATACATCAACACTCACCAATTTAATTCTAAAGTCCTTATATCTTCATCACTATGATAAGTTTGGGTTATGTCATAATGTGTTTTACTGGTCTTGTAAGGGCTGTTTTTAATATTTGTCTTAATATTTAAGTTCTTTCTTTATTGCCATTATATCAACTTTCAGGCTCTCTTCATTGGATAAACATCCTTACTTATATCTTTCTTTTTGATACTAGTCTTGCCTTATGTTTAGGTCTTATGTTTGTTTCCCCTCAACAGCTACTTTCTTCTTCTGCCTGCGATGGTGTGATTTAAGACAGAGTGACAAGGCCGTTTCTCACACATCGCTCCCGATCAGCCGGCATGTGTAATAACATCCCTCAAGCCAAGCTAAGCTATGCCCTCAAGTGCAGCCTCCACATGAAAGACCCTGACAACCACACATCAGAGAAGTTTATTTGCTATACTTACTTATTTACTCTCCCCCCCTGTCTCCTTGCCTCCCCTGACCTCCCCCAAACAAGCCTCTCACGGTCATAAACTATCCTTTTGGGTGGTGCCGGCAGACTTTCTGTTTGAGAAAATCAGGGTTTAAAGCTCTGACTGCAAGCCTGACTAATTTTGGACAAACAAATGCTCTCAGTGCTGTTGCTGTTGTATTTTAGTTATATGCTGTTTTCATATGAATGGATCATCCAACATGAAGCACACAGCAGGAAACTAATTGGGTCTTATGACATTTGTGTGCCTAATAATTGGTTTAAAAGCACCTGCTGTGACAGTAGGACATGGAAGCTATCACAAACCCATCTCACTTGTGTCTGTCTGTGGCAAATTACTACCAGATTTCAAAGTGGTTCCCCTTTTTCTGCTTTGTGACTGTAATGTCACAACAGAAATGCTATAAAGTACTAACATTTGTTGCTGCTTGTGAACACTGTAATCAAATTAAATTGCTGGAACTTCTCTGTGATGTTTCCTTTTATGCAAAATCGAGGTGGGATTTGTTTGGAAACTCAACTTTGTTGATAGGTCAAGGACAGGGGGTTGTATTTAGAAGAGTATTACAATTTTTGGGTGCATGAGGAAGACAGTACTTTTTGTGAATATTCAGCCCACCTACACAGACTTTCAGCATACATTTCGGTATAACTGAAATGAACACTAAGCACAATTTCACGAATGCTCCTCTGTGCAACACATTCTTTTTGTTTTCAGCAGCTTCTCCTTGACTTTTTCTCTACCTGATCTACCTCGCCACCTTCTCTCACTCCCTCTTGCGTCACCCATCTTTTTCCCTCCACTCATTCCTCCTGCCACCTTCCACTAGCAGCTGCTGGGTTCAGATGGATGGTGCCCACAGAGCAAGACCCTGACCTGCAGTTCGGTGACTGATCATCCCTGTGTCCTGTTGTACTGCTCCTTCAACGCATACCAACACAGAGTACGCACACACACGCACACACACAAGGTTATAGAGCTACTGGGCAATCTGTAGAGACAGTGGAAAATTTAGAGGTGGAAAAAAAACAAAAAGCCAAAGCAACCTATTTTATCTTTGTCTCCATGTTTGGATCGCCTCCTCTGACCTTGTTGACACTGGTAAACACACTTTCTATTGAACACTAATGGAGGCTACTAATGCCTTTTCCATGTGCAGCAGATAAAACCACATCAGAGTACAATGAGCCTTTTGGTTAGCACATGAACTGTGTAAACTATTCAAATGATTGCTAGCTGGTTGGCAGGGCCTTCCCTTGTGCTATGTTTGTACGTCATGGTGTGGGATGCTTATATACTACAAGCATGTGCCACTTGGCTTGTGCTTGACCTTGCACATCAGCATTTACTACGAGGAAAGAACTTCTTATCATGCAAACAGGCTGAATCTTAAGGAGTCTATTGTGTTGTGAGCAGCGAGTATGGCAAGACGGGGGGAAAATGAGAAAAATGGTAGACGCAGCAGCCGCAGCCAACCTAGAATGGCTGGGATTAAATTTACGCCGCATGAACAGGGGAGGGCTAAATCATGTTACATATTATGAAGCTGAAAAAAAGAAGGGTGGGGGTGTGTGGAGGGTGGAGCAGAAGGCTGGGAATATAATGGATAAGAAGAGCAACGAGCCAGAGGGGGAAATAGGTGGCAGTAGAAGGGAGAGGAGGACAAGGGGAGGGAAAGGAGAGAAAGGAACAGAGGGAGAGGAGAACACACTGTCAGGTAGAGAGGTGACCAGGGGAAAAAAGCAAGGGAATGTGCCTCACTGCCAGCATTTTTCACACTCTACCTGTGCTTGCACCACTAATGGAGGTTGTGCAAGAGAGGTGGAGGAGAAGCGTGAGGAATAGAAGGAGAAAAAGCAGGCACTGCTGAGGAGGAGATGATAGCTGTGAAGCCCCTCGAGCAGTATAAATGCATTGTTTCCTGAAGGGCAGGAACTGGAAAGATGACAGCAGGTGGGAAAAATAGAGAAAAAAAATCAAAATAAGGAATAAGACATGTAAACTCTTCTCACCCTCAAAAGCCCATTCTCGGGTTCAGGACCACATCCAAACAAATAGATGCAGCTTAAAATGCACAACTCCTACACTAACATGCTCAGAAATGTAGACTCGGGCATTCATTTACACAAAAAGACACACACAAGCAAAGCACAAACACGCATACCCTTTGCACCACATGCTCCTGGCACTTTGACATCTACCCCCAGCACAGCAACAGTCTGTGGGAGGATGAATAATCTTACTTCCGTGAGGCAGAAAAATGAGAGAAAGGAAGGAGGGAGAGAGGGAGGTTGTTCCTAGCCTGAGCTCATGTCGTTTTATGGAAAGTACAGAGCCCCTGAACAGATGAAACAACATTCCTCTGCCACTTGCCGGCATGGCACAAAACATGGGAAAAGGGTTGTATTGAAAACAACTGAATAATACAGCACTGGGAATTGTGTTGCCCCCTAATACATATGACATAAGTCAAGGGAAATATGCCTCCTTATCTTTCTAAAACAATGGCACACCAAGGTGCATTGCGCACTAGTGACATTTTTGTGCCTTTTGTACAAATGCCAAGCCGTTTGGTATGTAAATGCACTACTTAGGCTTTACATGAAGGATGTAAAGAGGTGCTTGGGGCAGACTCGCTACCTCTATAGGGCAGAAAAATAATAAAAATGCCTCCTGTGATCTAAATGCAAATTTGTCTTAATTTATACACCCTGACCTCAAGTGTAATTCCATATTATGTTTGCTGAGGTGTACAAGGCAATGTGTGGGAAATTTCCCTTCAATCAGCATATTACATTATATACAATACTTAATCATACTATACCTAAGGTGACATGCTTTAAACATTCTTTTAAATGAACTTATCAGAAGGCCATGGAACATAAGAATAATTATAAATATCTCATGAATATTGACATTTGGAAAAGTTAGTCAAACCAGGATTCATAAGAACACTGACATCAATTCTTGTTTTTCAGTTTATTCTTGACATTGTCTTTTTTCTTTCATTCAGTTTTGATGAGAAAGGCTAAGTCAAAAACAGGCAGGCAGCATTAGAACTAGTTGCTTATCCAAGCGTTTTTACATGTGAATTCATCAGTGTCAACAGTTGAGGGCAATGAGGCAAAAACATATCACAGATATGTTTTTTGCTGAATCCACACATAGAGGTGAAATTGTGTTGTTCCTGCACTTCCATCTAAATTGTGATAAGGTTGTCAGAGGACATGCCAGGTGGGGATGAACATAATTTTGGAAAGATTTTAATATTCCAAAGTTTCCTCAACACTTTGATGTCGGTGCTGCTGATTATTAGACTTGAAAAGCTAAACTTGGATTAGTTCTTGGACGCCCTTGAAAGGTGTTTTAGTAAAGCTATTGTTCTCAGGGAAGCAATGCAGGCTGGTTGTGCAACTCAGCAGAGGAAAAGCAAAGCTTCACCCCAAGGCAAATGCAACAACTTTCGATTTGTTATTTCACTAAGACTAATGTTTGCCATTGCAACATTAACCAAACAAGAGTATATAGTTCTCCTTTTCAGTGTTGGTATATTGCGGTACTTGAACGAGACATTTTATTATGCTGTGAATAAATAATCTTTTTTTCTCCAGCCACCATTTGAAGACCGTAATTCAAATCAAATGCCACCTTCAAACAAATGTCAGTATAAAAAATCTAAACCGTTTGTCCATGCCTGGCATCAAGCAACATGCACAACTTGACATTTAGGATGAATTTATTTCTCCCACAGTCTTTGTTTCACATAAAAATCAACTTGGTAATCGTCCAAAAAAATTCATATAAACCCACATCACACAAATAGTCTTTTCTTCCCCCGCCCTATGTCTGACACCCTCTCAGAAACCTCTATATGCCCAACCCTCCACCCACCACAACTAAATACAGTCCACCCCAAATACCCAACAAACACGATTAAGACACTGTCAAGTCTGTCATTGCCATCTCCCATGCTGTCAGTGGTCATCACTGGGAGCCACTGAGTGACTGCCTGGGTCTTCCTTATCATTAACAGGGCTGCCTGTGCCACCATCAGGGGCTCTGATGACAGAAACTATGGCCCAAGCACCTGCCCCTCCCATTTTGCCTGCCCGAGTGTCATCTAAATGAGATGGGGCCTCGGAGCTGGGGGATTAGGCACTGCATAATTACCTATTTAAAGACCTTAATTGAGCATTTAATTAAGAGACTGGCACTGAGATTTTGTCAAGGAGAGCACTACACTGAGAGGCATGTATTTTTTCTTTGCATGCATGTATATATGTGTGTGGGGAGATGACATGAGAATGTAGGTGCACATGTGCTTGTGTTTGCTTTATCGAACTGCAGCAGACTGTAACCTTGATTTCAATGGTTACCTTGTTAGCAAAGTCTCTTGCTTGTTTTCAGTTTACATTGCATTTAAACCATTTGGTACATGATTGTGCAAATAGACATTCACCTTGATTGACACTCATGAGTAAACATAGGAACTTGCCATATTGGTGGACAGTATAGCCTTTAAATATTTCACATCTAGTTACCTCTTTAGATAATTGAGAAAGTTTTAAAGACACTGTGGGAACTTAAGGAAATTGTAATTTTCTTCTGACTTGCTTTGAATCAGCTGGACATATTTATGAACATGGGGGCTTTTTTTTGTTAATTTAGTACAAATAGTACATTTATTATGTAACTTCTGTGATAGTTTAGTTATTCCGAAGTGCTGATACTTCACATTTGATGCAGACTTTATAATGCCTTATTTTGTGGAAAAGATCAATTGTTACAAATGACGAATGGTAAAGTAGATAAGAGAGTTACTGACACTAACATTGGCTGTCAAACTCACTCCAGCTCCAAGGATTTCCATATGATATCTAAAATAGTTTTGTCAGACAAGACACATATGTCTCTTTTGAATCTTCCAGTGGCTATGATAACAGTTATCCACTGTGATCTTCACCATAAGAATTGCATCTCTCTTTTTGGGGTTGGATAGTAAACTTTCCATTATTTTAAAAATAATTCTAATTAGAGCAGTTTTTAAGATCTACAAAGCTATATGACATAAAGCAGAGCAGACAGAGTTCAGAGAGAATGCTTTTCATTTGCCTAACCAACATTTGATGTTTTGGGGCAGCCACATTCTTTTGCAGTTCCACAACATTACTGTGTCACTCAGCTCATTTAGTCGCACATCACAGTAACTCTAATTATGGGATCCACATTTCTGTACAGGCCCTTTGACAGGGGTTAAAACCACAGAACAAATCTGGACTCCTGGCAAAAGCAGGGTCCCCTGCTCCTTTGTTATTACAAACACTTTCAACACCTACAATCTGTCAAGGAGAACTTTAGACCCAGATAGTTTAGTGATGACAAATTTGACCTGATTTCCAACCCAACAGGCTATGACTCCTGTTTGCCCCCTCACTGATATATCAGGGATCACTGGGAATGTTGGCAAGTTACTTACATTTGCCTTGCACATGATTGACTTGTTTGCTAAATGACTAGCATCTGAAGTGGTACTGAAAGCTCGGGGCTGTTGGAGCCTTTGGGGCAGACACCAGCTGCTTGACTGCAACAGATAAACTGTTGCCTCCCTCTCAGGATTCATGTGCTGAAAGTCTGGCCAAAGATGCTCAGGGCTGTAATGACACTGAAACATTATGTGTCTGCCTGCACTGCCATTGCACAAAACCTATTATTCTTCTTTGACATAATGGAATTTGAAAAGGTTCCTGCACTAGTTGGGAAATGAACCAGAATCTTTTACATGACCAGCATGAAATGTTTTGCTGAACAACCAATGGAGACAAACCTAAAAGGGAATACAGTGTCGGTTTCATTGTTGAACTGATGAAAAGCCATCAGATAATCATGTTTTATATTATCTCTCTTGAGTGTGTGGCCTTTTCTCAAGCCAAGTTCATTTCCACTTGCACCAGCAATGCAAAAATTGGTTATGGCTGCTATAATAACATGAAATCATTTTAAACTAAGATGTGCAAGCAAATTCAACAGCAAATCATGTTGTAAGCACATCTGGGACATGAAGGCTTTAAGTAATATTGAGTTAGCATCTAGTAGGAAACAGGTGCTTTTGCTCATGCGATCACTTTATTCTAAGCTCAGGTGAGTAGGTTAGTTTGAAGAATGCCTTATCCAAATCTCTCATTTGAAAAAGCTCTGTGTTATTCATTTTCTTCCATTGTTCCCTTGCATTGCACTTTAACAATGAAACATGCAATAAACATTTATACAAATGTCACAATGGCAAAGGGTACACAAGAAAGCAAGACACATAATCCCCAGTGGAGAAGGAAAAAGCTTGGCCATATGTGTAATCCATTTCAGCAAAGATTTTTGATGGCCATGTCTCTGCTGTGATTATTGTGTAGTATATAGGTCCGCATAGGGTATAATTTAAATGCCTAAAATGGAGAATCCCAACAGAACAAAGAGACATAGGTTGTACCTTCTGAGTCACATCAGAGTGGCTATGCACTATTACATTTGAGAATACCAGTTTCAGAATTCTTCTGAAATATGACAAAAATGAACTCAAACTGACTTGTTATAAAAATGATAAGTTGTTTATTTCTGAAGAAGCACGTGGAATACAAGCCAAAATTAAGAAATAATTATGCAGAATGTGCTCAACTCGAAGAATCCCAAAGACCTCTCTCAATTGTCCTCTTGCAATATTTTGTTTCCAGGGAGTCATCGCTTTCACATCTTCTGACAACACTGCACAACTGAATTGATCTTCTAATTGGAAAAAAAAAGGCCAAAAGCTTTAGTAGCATTTGATGTTATATGACCATACACGTTGACGTGATTGCTCTTTATCCCTATATGAAACACCTGAGTGGAAAATGTGACCAGAACCGATTTTGAATACTAATGTACTTTACTTTCCTGTTTTTTTTAATCTGGTAACAGTCATAGAAACAGTGAGTATCGCAGTGTGGCATAGTCGAGCATTCTGTGTGTGGTCTCGTGCATGTCCTAAGTCTGGACAAACAACCAACTCAGTGTGTGTGCGTGTGTGTTCCCAATCGGAAAACACCCAAAACAGAATATCCTTCAACCTATGTGGTTTCTGTTCCAAAGTTCCTTAATAGTTTTTTGCCTTGAAGTGGAGTCAATCTTATGGGAGGTCCACTGTGGCCCATATCAGACCCAATCTTGGCCTTGTGCATTCCCTATCTCCCCATCTCTGTTGGGAGACATCCATCTTGATTTCTGCTGAGTGCCAAAAAGAAGTAGCCAGAGAATCAGATGGAGAGGAGGAATGAACAGGGGGGGTTCACATGATAAGGTAGCTGCGAATCAGAAGAGTTGATCTTGAGGAGCGTGGCTCCAATGTGCTGGAAAGAGGAACTTCGTCTTTATCTAATTACCACAGGACTGTTTTTCCGTGCCAGATAGTGTAAACATTTATGGCAGCTGGTTGGTATCTTATGCTTTTACAAGTACACACATATTCACGCACAAGCTTGTGCAGATATGATTAACATTCAAATACACGTCCAGTCATACACACGCACAGTAGCAAGCACACACACACATACATGGGACCAAAGGCTGAGTGCCATAACAGTCCAATGAAATATATTCAGATTAGAAAGGTGTCGCATTACTCTCCAGTCGGATGATAAATACGCGGTTAGCACCATCATTAATCTTGCACTCCTCCCCACCTTCTGCCTTCAGACACGGTGATGTTGGGGAAGGGGAACAATCATACACTGGATGGAGCTAGTGTCTCAGTTTCTCTTTCTGCTAGTTTCACAAGCACCTAAGGTCAAAAAAGTTTGACTTATTGGAGTCCCTTCCAACATCACTGTTCAGGGTTTCAGCTTGTTAATTTGAACCAAGGTCTTGGTGGTTCTTTATTTGTGTCTGCCGCTGTAAAAAATTTACAAATATCCTCATCAGTGCTCCTCATAGCTCCTAAAATGTCCATTTTTTAGGCGTTTAATTCACTTTCCTTTTGCTCCAGCCCTTTGGTCATTTGTTGGTTTCTAAGCATATGGCTTTCTGCTGCCATCCTCACACCTTTCATCTCAGGGGCTTGCTGACATATTGCCCTGAATGACATTTCATCATAAGTGGCCATTGTCTGGCTAATGAGCAGCATGCATAAAACACTAGAGGGCTGACAAGACAATGGCAGACATAGACCCACAGAAAGAAGCATATGGACGGAATGAGAGTGGATTCCCCAACAAAATCTTCAGCAGCATTTCTCTCCAGCAAAAACTGATGTGTCTCTCTAGTAAGACTTCAGACAGTTCTGACAGTGGCACGTTGCCCTCAGTACAAACAAATCCCCACGGAGGAGCCGAATGTCAAGAGGTGAGTATATTAGGTAAAATAAATCGGTGGTTGCCAGTTGTGTTTATGCAAGTGGAGTCATCCTCCCCTTCCCCTTCCCCGGTTCATTTGATGATGTACATAGGCTTTGAGAGTACATCTCTTGGATGCTGAAAGTCAGAGTTTAAGCAGGAGCCTCCCACATATCTTCACTTAAGTGGTGCCTGTTGGGTAACAAGGGAGAGCATTTCATTGGATTTGGCCCAAAAGGTTGACTAAATTCTCCATATGGACTGAATCACCAAATGCTTAAGAAAGATTGTATTTATATAATCTATAGCAACATAATCCAAAAAATCATGCATGTTAGGTTGACCACCTGCTGGTGGTGGTCGGAGGGGCCGATGGCGCCGGTGCATGGCAGCCTCGCCTCCGTCAGTGTGCCCCAGGGCAGCTGTGGCTACAATCCAGTAGTCTGCCACCATCAGCATAGCACTTTGAGATTCCGTATGAAATGAAAAGTGCTTTACAAATGTAATTGATTATTATTATTATTATTATTATAATGGAAAATGCCATAATGAGACACTTGTCCTATTTTACCTAACAAGCATACACCATAAAAAAAGCGTAACGGATCAAATTTTGAACCCCTATAATATAGTATATTTGCATTGTATTTATCTTTATCACACAATTTCAAATGGAAAAAGCAGGGAGCCCCAGAAACTGTGCCCCTAAAGGTCTTTAGACACCATATTTAAAAATGTTTTACAAAATTAGAGGTCTTGCAGGAGTAAAATCGAGCTGAGTAGAAATTAAAAATCTCATCTCTCATTCCAAGGTCAGCTTTTTAAGGGACGTTTTCTCTTTGTTAAGATAAACTTTTTCCACAGTCAAGACAGCAGTTGCCAAAATAGTGTGGACCTCATTTTTGTCTCCTCAGATTACAGCCTTGTTGCCTTTCCAGTAATCAGAGACAACAACAAGATGAGTGTCATTCTTACGGAGACCTTTGAGCTTAACAACAACTATACACTCGCACTATTGTGTGAAAAGGGGCAATATAAGAACTCATGTTTTATTGCAAGGTGGCTGATTAGCTCTTGAGGGAGGTGTAAAGAATTTGCTACCTTTGTCTGGGGCTTCACTTGTGAGGTATTTGTTTAATTAGGGTGATGAAATCTACTCTGTTCGCTTGGTATGGAAAATAATGCTACATTCAAGCACAAATTCTAGACAAAAATTACCAAACTCACATGGTTACCTTGTGTTCAACCAATTGTATCACCGCACTTTTACAGAATCTCTCAGTCACCCCCAATCACTCTGTGCCCCATAAAATGCTTGCGAGTGGATTGGGGCTAGTATAATGGTGGCACAATACAGAAATAAACTACTTTTACTGCTGCAGACAAAGTGATGTGACCTGGAAAGGTTGTATTTTTGCTGGGATAATGACTGTATTTTAGAGACAGGCCTCAGTGTGAACTCTAATTACTTGTCTGGGGCCACTGAGCTACATTGGTCTCAAGCACTTAGTAATAAAGTCCATATTGGCTGTATGTTTATTAAACAGAGCATGAATGTCTGCTGAAAATATCTACCTTAGCTGCTAACTGTAGAGCTTGAATCATTATGCTGTAGGTTTTAAAATTTAAACAACAGTAATCTTGAGGCAAAGAGTTTCCATTAGACAAGACGATTTTAGAAAGTAACAGAAAACAAGCAAAACATTCTCAGCCCAACTTCAGCAACAAGGTTAAGGTAAATTTCTTTCTTATTGAAAAATCCCCTTTGACTTTCACATTTTATTTGATTTCATTATCAACACTCTGTAGAACCTGCTCCCACATAACTTAATGGCTGTGACAACCAATTCTCATAAATATGCAAATATAATCTAGACATCTTGAGTACTTCTAGACAGTGTCTTTAGGCAAAGAGATGCCAAACATCCACTTTGGAATCTCCAGCTCTTCGAGCACCTCATGTGGGTCAAACAAAGTCTCCGAGTTCCCATCAGTTCACAGCATGTTTGATTGTCACAAAACACTAAATGGTGGCACTCTGAGATGCTCTCATCACTCACTTTCTTTTGAGTTACCAGTATGGTTAGAATTCAAGCAGAAAACGAGGGAGGTACAAAAAAGATGAAAACTGTCCCCGCAATCTTAATGAAATAATGTCATTAAAATAGCACAATGAAGGTCTGATTATATAGCTTTAAATATAATTTTACACTCAGGTCCTTTGTGCTCCCCTTGAACATGGGCTCAGTAGTAAAACAGTCCTCAACTGACCGAAAGGCGGCATCGCTTTGTGAGGTGGTTAGGAAAAATAAAAGGAGTAAAAGACAAAAGAAGGGAGAGATTGAATGCACGCCTTCTGCTTTGTGAATTATCTCACTGTACATTCCAGTGGTGCTGTGTGCTAAACTTCACAGCCCTCAGCCAAAAAACACCAAGTGCACACAAAAAAAAAAAAGAAAATCATGGGTCGGATGTCTTGTAAGCAACATCCACCCATCTCAATCCATTATGTGTCAGCTGTCTTGTCTCACCTCTGTGTATGTGCTTACATTCTAGCGGATCTGCTTAATCTCTGACAGGGAGGCAAACTTTGTGGACTAACAGCTGGGAAATCTGCCACCCCCCCTTCTGCCCTTGCACTCCTGCCACCCACTCTTTCTCCCTCTCACTGCCCTACCAGGTTGGCCTGCTGATGGCTAATAAAAGAAGCGGCCCTTGACTGTGAACAGCTGGGCTCCTGCAATCTAACTCGGCAAGCAGCATACAGGGGCTTTTCCTCTAACAGCATACGAGTAAAATAGTTAAGAATAGTACAAGAATGAGAGCGACAAATACAGTACATTGAGAGGATTGGGATGAATGAGGTAAAAAAAAAGAGGTAGCATAAAATAGAGTAAAGTGAAAAAAACAGACATAATAGTATCCATTGGTAAGTCGGGGAAAGGGAGCACAGTGCCTGTCTTGTCCCTGACTTTTCATGGCCTAACCAGCTAATCAATAGCCCAGAGAAACACTATTTCAGCTGGCTCACTGAGCTCTCTGTACAGCAGAAATAGTGAGAGTGCCTACTCAGTCTCAGTTTTTTATTCACTCTCTTTCTACAGCATTTGACAACAATATTTCTTTTATTAAAAATTAATCTTATATTCAGGAAGTGATGCATCTCAGGCAAGGGTGAATGTGCACCTACGCAGGAACCTGAATGAACGGATGCAGTGAGTGGGAGCTGCTGAAGTATGTCACTGATATTAGCGAAAGAAGTCTTGGTTGTTTAAAAAAGGAGAGACTAAAGTGTTTCCAGAGTTTGGCAAATAGATGAAGTGATCTTAAAAGAATTGCAAGATTATAATAATAAAAAAGCATCCAATAAAAAAAAAAGATGGTTAATTCGCCATCTCATCTCCTGTGAATAAAAACAAACTCAGACAGTAGAATGAATGCAGGACGCAGAGGATTATTTGAGATTTTGACCCTGCTTTGAAACTAAACTCTTTATTCTTGGGGACGGCTTTGATGCCTCATGGGTGCACAAGCTGCAGGGTGTTGATGAGGTCCTCCCCTCTTGGCTAAAGGCATTCCAATCTCGAGAGAGACGTGAGAATGGCACCGTTACTCTAAAACAAGGACTCTGTTCTGGGACAAGGGGCTGGGGCTGTGATGTGAGGGAGGCTTAAAATGTTGGCAGACTTAAATAGCTGCTCATATGACCCATCATGCCTGACCTGCGCTCCCTTATCACACTGCAGTTCCATAGATATCTTTTCTAATTTCGTGTGTGTGTGTGTGTGTGTGTGTGTGCGTGTGTGTGCACGGACAACAATGTGTGTAGAGAGTATGAAAGACGATTCCAGATGCTCCCAGCTGGCTGTTGCCCAGTGAAGCTCATACAGTACACTTCTGCCTGCCTAATTAATGCACACACATGCATGCACGTTCGACCCATCCTCAGCACTCACGTCCCGCTGTTTGAATGGGTTAAGGGTAGGAAGAACATTTGCACCCCCTGTGTGTTTTATACAGGACACACATGCAGACAGCTAAATAAACAACCAGGGGCTTAATTACCTCATAAGGGAGGCCAGGGGTGAGGGCTGCTGATGAGTCACAGTGGCATAATGTAGAAGGATGTGCAATGTAAAACAGGAGATAGTAATGATATGCTGTAAATGCAACTGATTTTGACAAAAGTGGTGACTCAGGAACAAGAATTATTCAGCAACAATGATCTGCAACTGCAAGAAGTGCCAGGCTCTAACTGGATTTATTCTATCTGAAATGGTTTGTGCAAACACAACCATATTTACTTGAAACAAAAGAGCAGGGGATTGGAACTTTTGAACTGTTAATCTCTACACGTATATAATAAAGAAAAAAAAATTGCATCATAAAGTTACTTAAGATGCCATAAAAGCTTGTGTCTTGATGTGCTTGCCATAATGACCTTTTCTTTAGGCGATCGAACCGCAACATTGTATGTTGGCAAAAGCATCACCTCCTCATAACAGAGTGTGTCTGACATTTTCTGGCAGCCTTTCAACACTGGGCTGTGCATGGTTTTGACAGCTCGTTCTTTTCTTTCTTACTGGCACAAACGCATTAATAAAAACAGTACTGATAAAAACTCGGTTCAGCTGCAGTCAAAATTTAACTTTAAGTTAAAAACACAATTTACATAAATACTAAGCTTGAAAAGTACAAACAGCCTGTTTCATTTATTTTTTTCGCTGTTGCAATTTCACTACATCTGTTAAACTCAAACTTCACTGACTTGTCAGAGAAGATAGGATGTTGGTATACATACTGACTACTTCAAACTAATATTGCATAAGAGCAGGGATGCAAATATGGAAATGTCTGAATATCACTTTACAAGGTCTGAAAGGGTAAATGAAAGCCTCAAAACAACACTCTTGCAAGCGGTGCCAAACCTAGACATTGAGGCAGAGGAGCAACAGAAAAAGAGATCCCAAGGTCAGTGTTCCGGGGCAACCGATGAGGGAAGAGAGATGGTGTGGACGGATGTCAAAAGTTATATACGTCAGGCCTGACAAGCTCCAGCTTGGCTATCACTTACTACTCTGAGCCTGGAGTCAGGCCGGTGCCAAGACAATGCCAACGCCTCTCTGTGACGATCAGTGCCTCCGGAGGTTGTGCAAAATGGCTGCTGCCATGCCAGTGCATTACTACGAGTCACTAGCTCTGCAGTTTTTTTTTCTTTTTTTTTTTCAAACCTCCTCAGAGGAAGTGCCATCTGTGAGTGACAGCGGGGCCTCAGCCATTTATTGTGAATGCAGTAAACAAAGCTGCCATTTTTGCATTTTGAGGGTCCAAGCTGCTTGCATATTACCACTAGCAAGGCTGTTTGTTGTCATGAGAGATATTAAACACGGTGTGATGTATATCCTTTCTTCATCTCCATTTATCAAGTCGAGCCCAGGCTTTCTTACAGGGAGCAGGGTAAAATTAATTCCTTATTTTCTCATTTGAAAGCAGGCAGGATAAAAATTCAATACAGTGCTTGGGCTTGGTTTAAGGCTAACAGCTGACAATGGGGGGGTGGGGTATTGAGAAATAAAATCAATACCAGGCTGACTTATTGTATGGTCATCGATGATCTGTCAAACCATTTATTTGTCTGAAGTCTGAACTCCACACTAAAATAATTTCCCATGGAACTTTTTCCACATCCAAAATAAATAATTCGCAAATCGATACAATATGCTTTATTGAGCTCACACACTTGATTTGAGTTGGGCACTTTGCCCAATTGTTTTTCATTTGCCAGATATCCTTTTCTCTCCCCCCCTTGTCCTGCTTTGTGTAGTACTAAATAATAGCAAAAAGGCACAGACCTTGAATGGAGTGCATATTTGTATGTGTGACGTGAACCATAGACGGAAGAATCAATGTTTTTGAGGATGCAAGGCTTTTATGCACCCTGCCAGCTCCATTGAGTCATAGTTTTCCAAAAAGAAAAGCAAACCCAGTTTTAGCAGACTGATTTGACTGTTGAATATATCGAGACTCAGCAGCGTGAATCAAAAACATCCGGCACCCTTGATCAGTGCCTCTCAATAGGCCTCGGGTTTCTCAATGGAATCAACATTGGCAGTGCCACATCGATCCGGGTCAAACCCTGCTGTTATACTCAATGGAGCTGAATGAAGTCATGGCAGACAGACTTAGAGCTCTCCAGGCTAAGGTCAAATGCTTTGACCCACACCAGAAAACCAGGCCTCATCTCTGTGAAAGACCACCATCAAAAAAAACATCTACATCAGCAGGATGCTTACAGAATCACTAGAGAAGAGGTTCCGCTAAGAAGTTTTGACAGACAGGCAGACTTTCATTTTGTGCTGTATTGACAGAGGCACATAACCAGTCCTTTGTCGGGCTTTTCTTTAAGTGAATTGTGCTCAAGCTAAGTCAGCTAGCATGTGCTGCAAAGCATAGGAGAAATGGAACTTCTACAAATAAATTGGAACCAAGAGAATATAAGAGAAGCAGCAGCCTCATTTCACTGAAGATAAAGACCTAAGGCCTTGCAGTTACTAAAGCACTGAAGCCCTTTCATTTCCTGCCTTTCTTTCACCTAGGTGAAACTAGGGCATTCCTGTCTGTCTAAGTATGAACAAACGACGTGCAATCCTCACTGACCTACTCAACTCCACTGTCTAACAGGCCCTCTTGGGTCATGGCGTCAGTGTCACATGCCAGTGAACAAGAAGGGATATTGATTACCAATAAACTCATTAAGTACGAAGAGATGGACTCTCTGCACTGACACAACAATTCATTTCTGTCAAAACAAGAGCTTAGTAGTCAGATTGCTTTCACTGATTCAGTTCACACTTTCGCCCTGCTGAATTCATTGTTTTGCAAATGGACAAAACCTTCCCACAAAGTCATCAACTTTTAACACCAGCTGTGCTTAGACGTATATTAACCTGTTAGATGGATGCGCAGGATGTTGTGCAATAATTGTTATTTCTGCCATTGGTGTCCTGCTTTGAGACAGTGGCCATAATTTTACAGGACAACAATAACAATGTCATATCTTGTGCTCTTGTGTTGTGCATCTTATTCCATCCTCATATTTTATTTTTGATATGATGTGAATCTCTAAAGGTTGTAAAATTCAGCACAGTATGATGAACTTCAATTTATTTGTTCATCGATTGTCTTATTTCTTTACTCCTTCCACCTCGTCTAAGCTTTTTTAATAATTTTTCTTTACCAATGCACTGAATTCTGCCATAAACAAATTGTATTTGTGTCTCAAGACAGCCATTTTGTCTCCCTCCAGACCCCAATGGAGGATTTCTCTTTGCTGAATTTGGGAGACAGGGAATTAAACTTGTTTAGTATATCAATGATAAGTCAACCTTTTTGCACCCAAAGCTCTCAAAGCACTTAAACGAATATACCTGAAGATTGAGATATCAACGAAGGACGTGGACAACTACTGTTATCACAGCTCGGCTATTAATAAGATCGCCTGCTAGCTCGTGTGCCAATGTTTGCTGCTCTGTTATCATGCTCTGGGACAATCTAGAACGAAGCAGCACTGGAAATGTGATGCAACTGTGACAGGGGGCAAAAATGTGAAGAAATGTGATGTGCTATGGTGTCAGCGTGGTTAATCGAAAATAATGGCTAGCAATTTATAGATCCCATTCTGACCAGCAATGACTGTACTGATGCAGGAGATCGAATTTTAATGTGAACATTCCATCACTTTATACAGGCTACTGATGTTTAGGGCCCCTGCCAACCAGCACATGAATGTATGAATGGAGGTTATCATAGAGCAATAATAAACTGGGAAACGCTGTAAAAACATCTCACTCTCTGCTGTGATTGTGTGCTCAAGCCTGACTATGTGCCAGCTCATGTTATAGAACATTGTACAACATTAGGGTGATTTGACAGTCATCCGATTTCCACCTGCGACTAATGTAATAGATAAATGTACCAGGGAGAGGGAGGAGGTAAGCTCATGGGGGATGCAAATGAAGGCCACCTGCTCTGTGAGACCATGGGGAGTACTGAGGCCTATCGGTATTTATCTTAATCTGACAGGAGTCCATCTAATCTCTCTTCTTTGCAAGTTCTTTCAACTGCGCTCCCCTGATGGAACACTTGAAATAGATCCTGGGGAAACAAATAAATAAATCCAGATGCTGTACAGTCTCATGGCGCTTCGCTGTCATTTAAACTATGAGTCCTGTGATAAAAAGAAAGAGGCTTTAGACCGAGACCTAAACCTTCAGTGTAATGATGAAAAGAACATATCAAGCAAGCTTAAATATTCTTTAATGCATACTTTTACGTTTACTTTTTATGGGAAAAGAACTGTTTCAACAACATGTAGATTTAGTTCAAATATAATTCAAATATTATATCTAAAGCAGCTGCAAAATGTTACCTGAGGAGACAACCCTCACACCCTATGCTAAACTTGTATGTATTTATAACAAGTGCAGATCATAACATATGAACTGCCTTGGTGACCTAAGCAATAACTGTGGGAACAACCCCTGCTTCCTCAAGAAAGGTCAAGAAATACTGCAAATAAATCACTATTCAATTCATTTGTGCACTGGGACAAATAAATGGAGTGAGTTGTGTCTAACTTTTTGGCTGAATGTTCTCAATTGGCTGCTAATGCACATGGATTGTTCTGTGAAGGAAAAAAAAGTGGTCATTGGGAAGCAGAGTCAGTGGATAAAAATGCTTTGATCTATACGATTCTCTTAGTACGCAGCCTTTTGTGGCAACATGTATCTGCAAGAGCCTTGAGTGCTCTTTGTGTTTTTCATAGGGACACTGTAAATAGCAATATGGTAGATGTTTTTTTTTTTCATTTTTAATAACTAACTGTGAGCACTGATGTCATAAAAGACCAATGTGGTTCGTTTTGTGTCATGTAAGATTGAGCACAGCATTGCTTGACTAAACAGGAAAGATTATGATGAACGCCATTCAAAACAGCCTCTAAACAGCAGGTCTTCAATGAAATACAGAAATTACAGTTCAGCTGTGACTCATCCTCCTCTGTGTTTTTTTTATTAGACTCACTCATTAAGTTCATACTGTATTGTCAGTTCCCTCGGCTCTGAGCACAAACGGCAAATAATCACCTATAGGGCATAAGAGGCAAAAATCAGCTGCATACAATTTTCCTTTTACAGTCACTTTCTGCATTTCAATTCTGACGTCAGAGCTCTTAATGAAGACAGCGTGGCTCACTGCTGCCGAGTTCTGCACAGCCAGTCTAAAGATTTTATTTCACCGCTTCCACAGCTTGCCTTATTTCACCACGGCTTAATGAGAGTCGTTTGGAATAATAGGTTTCCATTGAACAGAGGCATCTGCATCCACACAGCTCTAAATGAGTGAGCTAATTTACCAAGATAATCACCTCTCCTGCTGTGTTTTTATGTAGAGATGCTGTAGATTTTTACCCTTGGATTTAATGAAGTCAGACATTACCTTCAATCCACCCGTAAATGCTGAATGTGTCACTAAAATTTGTCTATAAATCATAAAGGAGAATGTTATCTTCATATACTTGGCAATTAATTTAAAGATTTATGCAGAAACAAAAAAGAACATTTTACAATTTGGATTTTGAAAAAAAAACAAAAAACATTTACAACTTAATATTCAACTAAAGTAAAAGTTTTGATAAAAGAAACATCTCTAAATCAACGAGTCAGTTTCCTGTCCACTCCGTCACCAAAATTAAAAAAAATTGAGTTCACTCCATATTTAAAATACACTTTTAATTCAGATAAATACAAGCCCAAAATATAATAGTCCTTTGATCTTGTTATTTGGTGTAAAGCCGTCGGATCCATTAGTATAGCAGATAATGAGACGATAAAACCTGTTGTACTGCAAAGAAATCCTTGCCCTTCAAATATGCCTCGCTCTACACTAAAACGAAATTTTGAGTAGCCTGACTGAAGCTCTGCATACTGCCGTAGAGATATAAAAAGAACTACAAACACTTTTTACATGTTTCCAGGAGCAAACAAGTGAGATTTCTTCGGATGCCTGAGTAATGATGTCCATGGGGACATTCAAACACAATTAAAGAATGAAGTGAGCTCTCTTTAACACCGTGTCTCTGATTTCTCCCGCTTTCTTCCTCTCCGTTCTTGTTTAGTCCCAGAGAGCGTGAGCATTCTCACTGATGACACAGAAGCTGTGGCACCACGCAGTCACTGCAGATGGCAGATATGAAAAAAAAAAAAAAAAGGACAGGAAGGGAGGAATCGCTTACAACTGGCGTAGGCCATTTTGACAGAGTGAAATAGAAAAGGTCACAAACTGTGACAATTAAGTGATGTCCAATTCAGTGCACTACACTCTCCTTTATTTAACTTCCCACTTTGGCATCAAGTTATTTGTCTTATGAAAAAAATGTTATGCCCTTTTATTTCTGTAAAGGTTGCTGTGGAAGAAGTCACAAGCAAGGGAGACTGAGCTGTTTATCACATTCCCTGTGTTTTTAAGCAGGACGGCCAGAGAGAAGTTGTCAGTAATTTGGCAACATTTATAGGACATTTCCCCTTGCAGCTGTTGGAATTGCTGCTGCGATAATTTTTTAAAATATAAAAGAAACAGCAGCAGAGGTTAATTCCCTAGTGCAGTGTTATACAGGCTGGCAATCCAAGTAGAGGAGCAAGACAACAATATGGCTAACAGCTAGCGCAGGACATCCTCCTCACAGCTTTGTGCTTAGCTTATCACAATAGACGGTCGGGATGGTTTCCAAATAACGGCAGAGGGTGGGAAGACAGGAGAGCGCAGAAGGAAAGGGAAGAAAGGATTACATTGTAATGTGTTTCATGGCTACCAAATGAACCTTTCTATAGACTGTGACACAAAGAGAGCAGTACTGTAGAACACACACACACACACACACACACACAATCCTGGACTGTCACAGGAATGAAAAGCAGCTATGGCAAAAGGAAAATCCATTTGCAATATTAAAAGCTTGAGGGGTGACGGCCAGTATCAACAGCTAAATTGTCATCCAGCCACACATTTTTTTTCATTTATTAACTGTCTTATTGAGTTAAGACAGTTTTAAAATAAAACATGCTGTTATTGACACCTTTCGTCCTACTCTAGACCTGAGGCAAGCCATCAAATATGGATGATAATTAAACTCAATAAGCCATTTCACTCTCTAAATCTCAGTTTCAACTACTGTAACACTGAAAATGTTTCTAAACATATTATGTGCTTATTTTTAGATTTCACTCTCTGATCTGAATTCCTATTCCCATGTGTGCTTGTGTATACAGCTTTTTGTACTGTAGCTTTAGAGAGAAAAATAGATTCAGCATTGTGAACAGTAACAGGTGCCCAAGATTCTGATAATCTTTGCTGTCTAAGTGTATATGGTACTGGTCTTAGCTTTTATTTGTTGCTTTGCATGATGCAATCTAATAAGCATGTATTATTAGAGGATTTGTGGATTGAAAAAAAAAAAGAACTCAAATTCCTCCAAGCAAAATCCTTTTCCTCACAGGGAACCAACGCAAGCAAAACGTAATGGTGTCCAGTTACAGTGACACTGAAAACTCTCCTGGAATGTTTCTTTAGGGTAGATCGACATGAAAGAACACATGCAAGGACAAGGTAGGTGTAGGTACAGGATTAAGGGTGGCAGCTAGAGTTACATTACCCGACACCTGACAAGAACTTTCCCTGAACACCATAAGAAAATCTTTGAATTGGAAGCCAAGGAAACTCTAGTTTAACATCCTCTGTAGGTTTTCAAAATTTCAAGTGTGGATGTTGCTACTATCCCAGATTTGCACCGGTTAAACTGGTATGCATCAAGAGGTGAAAATACTCAAGCCTTTAAATGAAAATTAATTATGTTGTTAATGTTGTTAATTTCTAACAGTAACTCCGTTCCGTAAGGTCCATTGCATAACATTTTAGGGCATCTACTGGGCATATAATATTCATAACTACATTTTCATTCATGTAGAATGGCATGAAAATAAAAATATTTTTTTTGGAATGACCTTGGAATAAGTTGTTTATATCTAAACATGCCAGGGATGGCACTCCTCATATCGTCACCATGTTGCACTGTTGAACTAATCCAGTAGCCCAGAAGAGACTAACTATTCCCTGGCTCTCGATTGGACCATTGGTGATTTTTGGTGCCATAGTAGTTTGGGGGTACGTGGTGTATATTCATCTGACTGCAATTTATGCCGCTAGATGTCACTGCATCCTAAGCAAGAACTTGTGTCACACGAGCAGTTTTCCACCAAGGCAAATCTCAAAATAAATAAAACGATCATGATGTAGATCTTTGTTATATATGGAGTCATGAATAACTTGGTCACGTTACAGGGTTTGGTATGTGCAGCTTATTTATGCTATCTATCACTCTGTGCTATTTCTAGTATCTTGAGCCATTCTGCATGAACTTCATTTAAGAGTAACCTAAGTCTGCTCAACAACTCTGGCTAAAACTGCCTCTCTATGTTTAACCATTGCCATCTTATCTCCCGGTGGATTTCCGTTTGTCCAGGGCCAAATATAGTCAATTGCTCTATGGGTCCACAGAAGAGTTTCTGGATACTGTCCTTTTGTTTTTTCTAGTTTTTGATTGGTGCCAGACTATTACACATGTCTTAACCTGTACATTCTCATAATAAAGTAAATTATCTATGCAGAAATACATGTACCTAAACAAATGTAAGCAACAAATATGCTGCGAGAGAATGGGGGTCATCTATCCAATAGTTTTTCAGCCCACCTAAATATAAACAAGGCCCATCTGCACAGTCTTCTCTTTAAAAGAATGATGCAACTCTCAGAAATGCCTCTGAAATAGTTCCTAAAATATACATGAAAAGGAAACAGAAAGCTATACCCATTCTTCTGTTTTGGCTGTTTGAAGACTCGAGTACAACCTTCATCTGTCACCCCTAAAATATCACAACTAGGAAAATAAATAAACACACAAAAAGACGAAAGGGGGAAACAGACAAAAAGACTAATGCCTTGAATGGAGTTGTCAGCATTGCTAGAACCACTGAGGCACATCCATATTAGCAGTATTTCTATTCTAGAATGAAGAAAAAAATAACATCACAAAATTTTTATGTCAGGTTAGAAATATAAGAAAGAAATGTTGCTGCTCACATTAATATCTAATACTCATTCATTTCTTTCCCACACATAGCTCCGTGTTTCCCCAGGGCTACCATTTGCTTTGCAAAATGCATGCATGAAATTCTTGAGACCTGCCACCCCATGAGATTTTAAATAATAGATTACCAACACAGCATCCAGTCTGCGCTATAACTTCATCCCCAAATGTCTAGCCTCATTAGTGTGAAAAGTGTAAAAGATAGCCAGCTGCTAGCCCAGGTGACGGCTCTCAGCTCTGGCCTTGCAGCTTTGGCTGTAGTGGCCCACCCTAACAAGAATATACGTTGTTGCGCTCTGTGCAATTCATCTTGTAATCCACATTTAAGCTGCTAAGCTTCCTTTGAAGGCAAATGAATGGTGACCAATGGCAAAAAAGATGGAGACGGAGGGAGAAACAGGTGAACATTTCAGTGAGACGCACTGAGAGGAGAAAAAAGAGCTGGAATGTGGTAGATTCAACTGTAAGGAATGAAAGGTGGTTGGTTTGGGCTACATGAGCATAACCAAAGGTGACCTAAGCCATTTTCAACCCCTGATTGTCCCCCTTTATTCCCTCCTACTGCCCCTCCCTCCGTCTTTTTTCACTCTCTACTCTGTAGCTCAGTCTTTCTCGCCCTCTCTCCCCATGTCTGCTTCCAAATGGCAGTCATTATGCCGGACATGAAAAGTCATTTTAGTTCCGCCTGGCTTCTTCAAAGCAGCTAGCTATAATTGCAGCTTGAGTAGAGAGAATGCCAGGGTTACACAGAATTTAAACATTGACTCTTAACCTTGTAGCGATGCAGGAATTTAATTTGGATTTCAACACAGTAAGGGCAAATGAGGAATAATAGAGAACAAATATTTGTATCAGTCTGTCATATGCGGCCTTTCGTTAACTATATTTCTTGCTTTATGTACACAGGGAGATTTTCAAACACGTAGAAACATGTACATGCGAGCGGACTGCAGGCACTGGGTCCCATTGCAAGATGTTCACTTCAACAACTTCGGCACTACTTGAGGAAACACTTCCAAATTATGAAAAATCCATCCCCTATTAAATGCATTCCTCATTCGTGAAATTGCTATGTGGCAATGTCACTGCACCCTTTAATGGAATTCTTTCTTCTGTGCCAATTCCTGCTGGAGTCTGGAAATGCAAATGGACAACAAAAACTAATCTTAAGCTTTATTAAAGATAGTAGTCATTTTATTTCAGGTTAAGTCTATGCAAACAATTTTCCGTTGAGCTTCTGATGCAACAAACGCTGTATATTGTTTCTGTTCTTCAGGTCAATTCTGTTATAATCTTTGACATAATTTTCTGTGCACACACATATTTGGTGTGAGTGTGCATGAGGGTGTGTAAGTTTGAAAAAGTGACATAGCCCCTAAGCAGTTTACAGTCCTAAGGGTCATACATAGCCCTTTCCCAGTTTATGATTTAGCCACCAGTCTGCGCTGAGGACCTCTCCCTCGCACTTATCTGTTGCACCCTTATACTTTGCATGGGAGGTAGCGTAATTGTTCTTGGAAAGAGCCTATAAGCAAAAGATTCCATTTTTAACTTCTTGCTGCAAAGGCCTTTATCATAACATCCTTTTTTTCCCCCTCTTGTCTCCAGGCTCTAACCACAGACTGCCTCTGAACTGAAGTGTTTTAGCTAAGTCATTCTCTTTTCATGGAGAATGGGGAAGATGGAAGCAAGCAGGGAAGTGGGTGAATAGAAATTATATAAACTGGAAAATATGTCTTCTGTATGATACCTGCCTCACTGTCCACTCTAACGCCTCCCATTTCATGAATCGTAGCCCTCACTTACTCTCTGGTGAGCGGAAACAAATTCTGAAACTGTCATACTTTAATTGAAATTCCATCACTTGTGTGGCTGCTATTGTGGAATAATTTGATAAAGCAGTGTGACATGAATGCACAGAGCCGCCCGCCACTTCCATTTCTTCCCCCAGCTTTTATTTCCTCATTCTGTCGGTTATTCAAATGAACCTCAGCGGATTCTGCTCTCAGCCTTTCCAAAAATTAAGATAAGAGAAAACGAGACAATGGCAAGGCAAGGGCATGAAACAAAAATATTATTTTGGGAGGCAACACAGTCAGAATGAAATCTTAAATAACATCACCCCAAAACCTTTATTCTTGCAATGTTTTTAAGTAGAATTATTGTCCATCACTTGTTGTCTTTAGTTATAATTAGCCCCAACTCTATTAAGGGGTTAATAGTGACAGACTGTTGGGATGATCCAAAATGGAGGTCAAGGGCAGAATGCCAGTGCCACTGATCCCAAACCAAATCCATACCAGCATACACGCTCCCTGCTTATGCCTTCACAACTGGCTCCAGGCGTTTGGCATCCATCATATCTTCTGAAACCCAATCTGTAAGCAAAGGACAGCTGCAGCAAAAAAAAGCAGCCCTCCCTGTTTCAGTCACATCAGTACTCCCCCTGTATGTAAGGCCTGGAGGCAAAGCCTCAAGGCAATGCATGTTCAACCAGGTTAAAAGTAACACTGTGCTTTGGTGTTATAGTACATACAAGTAGAGGGAGATGCAATTGTTGCGGGATAAGAACAAGAAGAAGGAAGATGTTTTATGTTTACTTTTTTCATTTGAGACAAAGAAATAAAAAGAAAACTCTAAGAGAGAAAAGAGAAAACATTTGTACCACACATGGAGAATAAGAGTTAACAGGAAAGAACAAGCTCAGCTTTAGCCTTGTGTTCCCTCAACTGCCAATAATATTTACGCCTCAGCTTTCTGCCCTGACAGAGTGATGGACAGTAGAGGTGATTTTTGCCCAGGCGTTAAAATAGGCTTCTTATTATTCCAACCCAGTGGCAACTTGAATATCAATAAAACCTGCCAGCGTTCCCCGATGTGTAAAACCAATGCCCCGTAGCGGTGTTTTTTTTTTATCAAGCAACCCACCCTTGACACTAGTTATGCAGTACTAGAGGTTACAGGAGGAAATGCTTGCCAAGTAAATAAGTGAGTGAAGCGATTGAATATAGGGGAAAAACACAGTGGGAGCAGGGCCAAAGTGAACCAAGGGTAAAGTCATGATCACTTCATTATGCTGCAATGCAGCTCAGTGTTCTGCAAAATCAAACTGCTTTCTCATTTGTCACATGGCATCAAGCTGGACTCTGTGAAGTGGCTTTTGTAGCTGGCAGGAGGCCCCTGAAGTACAGGCACACATGTCGGTTGATTAACAGGACGAAACTTAACTGCACAGTATACAAAATGTGTGACACATACTCATACATGCACAGTCACCTTGTTGCCCCTTGATATGAAACCCAATATCAACATCTACCATTCAAAAGTTTGAATGGTATGACATCTACCATTCAAACTTTTCTCGTGCATCGGCCAACCACCAACCTTGCCAACAAGCAAGCTGCATGCCTGTCAGTGGGTAGCAGTTAAGAGCCATTGTTGGTACAAAATAAGTTAGAATACACCCACTGGATTACAGAGGGCAGGCAGTGAGGGGGGTGATTGCTAACAGACCTATTGGCACTCCATCTCCTTTAGTTCCAACACCACGGCGCCCGATAATTGTGGCCTCTATGTTTACGTATCCATTTTTGTAATGTAAGTGTTGATTTCTCATTCCACACTTATAATAGGGGCCCTGGCCTCAGAATTCCTGAAGCAGTGCACATAAGTATGCACACAAAATGAAAAGAAGAAAAAAAACCTCACTTTTTTTCCCTCCCTCTCTTTTTTCCCCTACTCTTGAAAACAAACCTGTGAGTCAGAGCTACTTGGCTGTGCTGAGACAATGGGGTTGAGAGCTGCCGGCACACTTGTTTGTTAGAGAGTTTGGCTTTGTGCCTGAGAGGGACATGGAAGGAAATATTCAAAGATTGTGTAGTTCTCCCAAATACCCATGTTGAATCAAATAAGTGAAGCCTTGGAGAATTTTAACATTAAATTAAATTGTGTTTTTCCGTATGAGAAGATCACATTGCCTGGTAGCTGTGCACTTGGAAATAGTTCCTCTTTTTTTGTTTCATCTTAAAACTATAGATTTAAAAGAGTTAACTGGCTTATGTCCAACATCTAGTTTTGAAAATACTTCACAGTCTCTCCCAGAAACCAAACCTGTAGGATGTGATTTCAGAATGTGCTTTGAGCACAAAAATGGGAAGAAACAGAAGACTGGCAGGCACGCAAAAATGGCTACAGTTCTTCTTTCTCAGTTTAATGAATGAATGCTATAAGCTCCGTCTTTCCAAGATACATACATTCACACAAACACAAGTGATTGACGTACAAAAATGTCACTGTTTAATCCTATCTTTAAAACACATTTCTCAAGACTTTGAGCATTTGAAAATAACACAAGGCAAAGGATGAAGATTTAAATTAAAATGGCCGTGTTAGGGGGGCTTTTTGATGAATGAGACAATTGTTCCCTTCGGTGACTTTGGATAGCAGCAACTGAACTGAACACCACCTTGGTGGAGATCCATTTTCCCTCCATTTGAGAGCTGCTGTAGCAACAGTAAAATCGGATTGGATGTGTGGTGGCAGCATTAATTGTGCTTTGTCAAAATTGGCCAAGCACTAATTGTTTGAGCCGGGACCTGTAAAACATGGAAGACAGCGGAGGCTGCTGGGGTGTGCTCTCCCAGAGTGCTTACTGGCTATAAACTTGGATATGCTTGAGCAAATTCGCATGCATGGCGATTTGCATGTTTAAACACACACACTCACACACACACTCTCACACACACACACACACACACACACACACCTACTAGCCTTTAGAAGAAAAACATCACTAACCTGCTCCGCCTTCTGTAACCGACTTTTCATTTGGATGTAGTAGCAGTATTTATCTATACTTTTACAGCATCAAACACAACCATCTATGGCAGATTTCTCAGTCTTGATCTTCAACTAACTTATGAGCATATAAAGTTATATTCTGAGATTTGGTGGCCCCTATCACCGTCAAGGTTAAAATACTAAAATAAGTGAATGAGCCAGGGCTTTGCTCTTTCTTTTCATTAATTTGAGTTTCCCTTAGCAATTGTACATTTAATGTATATTTTCCCTAGCTTGTATTTCTCTCCTCACTGCATTTTATCCTCACTGTTTGGGAAGAATGAGTCCCCTAGTGGCTCAAATGACACCCTGAGCACAGGTGGTATGCGCTTCTACTGGAAATAAAGGTTCACTTAACCTGATTGACAGTAGATTCGCGTGACCGACCAACTCTCCGCCTGTCTGATAGTTTGCAGTCTTTTTAACATGCCTGCTCTTTAAAAAGCCCAGTCAACTTTAAACCCCACCAAAATAAAACGTGTTCTAAAATAAGACTCGTTGGACGGGGGATCTCTGGAGAGTTGCAGGAATGCACTTTGAAATTCTTCACAATCCAGTCGCTGAAGAGGCTTCCACAACTCTAAAAGGATGCAGTGTATGAACTGTATTTGCATGGCAGCTTAAAGGGGTCTTAAAATAACGTGAACTGGACGATTTTGTTATTTTTGATGACATCACGGGGAACGAATAGCTGCAGGTTTATTTAAAACGCAATATGAAAGAGATGGGTGTATGTTTATACGATGTGTGGAACTGAACACATTTTAACCTTGGTGCTTTCAACAGAAACTGGGCGCCAAGACATATATTACAGCTGTACATTTACAGATGTAGTTTATGAAGAGTTACGTGTTCAAGACACTGTTCATTAGAGTACTATTTGGCATACGAAGCTCGCTGTACTCATTAGTGCATCAGTCTCTCACATCGGTCACAGGTTACGCGTATCCCTAACAACAAACTTTGCGTAAAACAGAAATCAAACGGCGATCCTTCTTAAAAACGCCAGTACACTGCGTGTATGCCTCAGAATAATAAAATCCATTGGCCTACAAATGTATGTAACGAGTTCCGCAAACATGTTTGGACCAACTTCGCGAGCCTTTACGCACACCTGAAATCACTGCGGCAGCGACTTCAGTTCCGACTGTCACAACCTCCAAACTCACAAATCCGCCAGTCTTACCTTATCACCATTTTGCGTTCAGTTTGAAACTCAGTCTCTCCTTTCTTTCTCTTTCTCTGTCAAGAGAAGTCGAGAGTTGGTTTTACATCCAGTATTGGCAGTCGACTCCTGGAGAGCAGAATTATCGTGGAGCAAAAGAAAAAAGGATCCGTCCTTAGGTCTTCTTTTTCCCCGTTTGTTCGCCTCTTGCCTCCAGTTGTCCGAGTTGTCCGTTACCAGCGCGCTGATTGACGATTGTCTGGGTGAAGAAATGAAAATCGCGCACATATGGCGTGTATAATATTTTCTCTGGTTTGGGTCTGCTGTGTTGTGCTCTTCAGATCTTCACTGTATTGAACGTGGCGAGACTGTGGTTGTGTTTGGAGAGTGCGGTGTGACTGGGACACACAGCCCTCCCTCCCGCTCAGACTCTCCCACCTTCTCTCACTCACTCTGTGTCTGTGAGTCTTTCTCTCTTTGCCGAGACCAGAGCACCAACTCTAGAGTGTGTTCGATGGGTTAGGGTGACGTCACTCTAAGGTCCCAGTCCGCCTGCTCTTCTGGACCCCACCACCCAATCAAAAAAAAAAAAAGGAATGTGCACGTGTAGGCTACATGGCCAAATTCGTATTAGATGTGTGTGTGCGCGCGCGCGTCAATTTGTGACTTAAAGCAATACTATGTAACATTTCTACTTTAAAATAACAGCTTGAAAAAAATTGTGCGGCTAGAATGAGTTTTAATATTACGATTGGCCTGTCTCCTATGCCCTTCGGGGGTCTGAGTTTGAAAAACTGCGCTATGTAACTTTGCTGGACCGGCCCGGGAGCTGAGCGGAAGTACTTCGACTTGCTTTCTGGCACACCTACCGCAAAAACAAATAGACCCCTCTCAGCTTCCAGGTATAAGCACAGCCATTATAACGAACAGCCTTGCCACTCTCTATTAAGCCCCATTGTACCGGCTTTTTGGCTGCAGTTCCACCAGAATTCCACTGGGGGCGTCGGTGGAGACCAGAATGAATGGGGCCCTATGGAGCTAGATGCTACAAATGGTCAGTTTCACCTAAGTCTCCTCAAGAGCGCTCAGATTTGAATGTAGTTTCTGAGAGCTCAACATGGGTTTCAAGTCAAAAATCTACTGAACGAGTACATATATCCCTTTGATTTCTAACAGGTTGGCTTCTTGTTGTCCACCACGCGCTAGCATTGTGCTAATGACAGCGCTCGACCAGAATTACGACCAGAGGCACCGCTTGACGGCTGGCTCCATACCAAGCGACAACAGAATTAAGATGGACTTTTTCCGCTTATGTTACCACAGCCTAAGAATCTGTGATGTTACCACACATTCTCTCTTACTACAGCTCTTCCTTGAAAACGCTGCTGCCTTTGAGACCAACAACAAGCAGGATTGTTGCCGTAAAGCGGCATCTCCGGTCGTAAGCTATGTATTACGTCATATACACTTCAAATCCTTTTTTTAAGCTAATGAGTGGCTCTAAAAATCTAAAACTCAGCCATGGGTATTTTCTAAACATCCTCTTTCGAAAACAACATTCGAATTACTAGAGAAAAAATTATATCTTGAGATAAGGGCACGAAAGGGCGTATAGCTCCATAGGACTCAATTCATTCTGGTCTCCAAAATTGAGCGCCCCACGTGGAAAAAGGGTGGAACTGCAACCAAAATCGCCTCGTTGGAAACCGGAAATGCACCGTGAGTGGCGTATCTGTACTATTATAGAATCTGTGGTATAAGTCT
The DNA here is from genome assembly GCF_027942865.1 of Odontesthes bonariensis. Classification (NCBI taxonomy): domain Eukaryota; kingdom Metazoa; phylum Chordata; class Actinopteri; order Atheriniformes; family Atherinopsidae; genus Odontesthes; species Odontesthes bonariensis. The sequence goes on along the minus strand of NC_134524.1, from coordinate 12,965,447 downwards.
AAGCTAGCGCAACATTGTCAGTAGGCTACGATCATCATGGTAGAGGCACCGAAGAAACAGAAGAAGACGTTGACTGATGAAGCAAGGAAGAGAGAGGCCGACAAAGCAAGAGACCGGACTAGAGTTGCTCTCGGAAACGCCTGTAGGGGGAGCTCCATAATGGGCTATTTGAGAAGTTACATTGTATTGATTTAAATAAGACGATGGAAAGGAGAAATTGCCTTTCCTTGCAAGTTCTTCTTAAAGTTACCTATGGATAGCATTAATGTGTGTTAAAATAACAGTAGGCTACCCCTCCATAGACCTCTGACATTTTATTTGAGTGGAACAACAATAGCATTCGAAGAATGTGTTCAATAATCAAGTATTCCTGCTTCTTTCCCGTAGTGGGACACGTGGCTGGAGGGTATGGCAGATAGCATTGGTTGAGAGGTAGACAACACTCACACCTACAGCCTATTTAGAATCATCATTTAAACACGGCTATCTACGAAAACTGAGCACTTTGAAAAAAATTCCATAATCAAAAGGAGAAAATGCAAACTCCACACATAAAGGCCTCAGTCAGCCTGCAATACCCAGATTGTAAGGTGACAATGCTAACCACTGTGCCACTTCACTGCCAAAAATGTTTTAAATTGGACATGAATAGGCCCAATATAATGCAGATTAGTCCAGTCATTGTTGAATTATTGTATTATATTATTGCCTCTGTTGCAGTATTATGTGAACATTACTTTCAAATGTTGTAACTGGTTAAAATGGTGCTAATTTTAACATTATCTTGTGGCAACCCAGACAATACATCTGTCAGTCAATATCATCAGCAGCTATTAGCCAGTCACAGTTTCGTATATTGGTATCGGAGCACACTTTGTGCAATTTGTGACGATGTAAAGTTTTTCTTTCTTTTCCTTTTTTTCCCTTAAAGGATGCTTTTGTTGCAACACATTTCCAGCAGAGTAGTTCAAGAACTCCTGCTTAAGCCTGATTCTTACTCGGCGCAACCGCGCAACTGTTCTGGCTCGAGAACCATTAATGACGTCATCGAAAGCGCCAGCCCCTTCACAGTTCCTTCAGCTCATAAGCGCAGTTTGCGCCGAGTATGCGTCACATTTGCAGTTCTCCCCAGACCAGCGGGCGTCACTGTTGAGGAAACAAGCTGAAGAACCGGACAAAGAAAAGCATACGAAGAAAGCATACACAATGCCACCTGTGGTGTAGAACTGTATATATATCTCAGAAAAAAAGTCAGAAAAAAAGTTGTGTGCGCGCCCTTGCGACGCGCGAGGATTTTTTAGCTTGCGACGGGTGGCGTGGTGGAATTTTGGGTCACGTGACCGTTTGCGCCATTTGCGACCAGCTAGTAAGAATGGGTCAAAGCGAGGTTGCGCCGAGTAAGAATCAGGCTTTACACCACTGAGCATTGTCTTCAGCACTTGTAGCATCCCTTCATCTGTGTAGCCACGACAGACTATGTCCTCATGGAAAAGTGCTGGAAAAAAGAAATCAATGACCCCATCATATTCTCTTTTCCTATTACAAAAACTGCATATGAACAGTTACGCTTTGCATTCCTACGAAACATCTTATCCCTTTAGCTGAATGCTGTCTATCTAACGTTAAGTGGCAAAGTTAACCATCAATAACAGATCGATTTCGCATTTCTTATCTAATTTAAGGTTTGATTGGAGTAATTTGTGATGTCATCACATTGCATTTCATTCTGTTTTGAGCCAGTGCTTTGCATCTATATGCTTCTTATCTGCTCATATATTCTGTTCATCAGTAGGCCTACAGCCAGTTTCCAATAAATCTTCTGACTGACACGTTTTTCCTCTCTTTTTCCACTTTTTTTGGATGGTTACTGAGAACAATGTTAAATAATAATTGGTTGCTCTATTATCTGATTTTAGGTAGAAAGTTTAAAAAGTTTTGTAAAAGTTTATATTTAAATTACAATAGGTGTTGCAGCAAAATATTACAAGTCAATGCATTTGATTCACTTCAGCGCATGAGATAAGTTGCTAATAGCATAAGTTTTATTAGTATTGGAGGATGTTTTTTCACTGAAAGAGAAGCAAAGAACAAAAAATAGAGTTATTACTGGGGAGAAAAAAATGTTTTTTGTACTTTTCTCAATTGGCTTTGGCAAGAGTTTGATTTAACAGCTGGCTCTACTCCATCGATCTGATGGGTTGATGCTGGCCTATGATAGACAAATGGCTCACCTGCCAAGTAGTTCTTGAAAGTGCCTACCCTCTTACAAAAAGTTCCCAATGAGATAAGAAGAATTATAAAGAGGCATAAAACAACAGGCAAAGTACAGGTAGCTTTTTGCGCAATACTTAAATGTTCTCAGTTTCTTTCCACAACTGATTCCCACGCAGAGGGGAGGCAAATAAAATAGTAAGAGCAAAATCTCTCCATTTGAAAATATGTCATAACCAACAGTAAGGTCACTTTAAACCCATCAGTAAAAGACCAAGTTAAAACTCCCTGCAAGGGATATTGTATTGCTTCTGTTGTCAGACCTGGTGTAAATGTGTGCCCATGTCTATTTGGGATATATTTCATCTACATTTATTTTTTTTCAATGGCTTTGCTTTGATACGTGGAAAGCACATTCTTTGTTGTGAACCCCAAAGTAAGCAGTAAACTGTTAATCATAGTGTAATGATTCCAAGACGGCATACATTCACATCCATGACACTGAGTAGATGTAATGTTGCATTATAATAGTTTTATAATAACATAGTCAAGTGCATGGTCCTCTGATGTAGTGCTTAAGAAAAATAACAGGAATGTCCCAGGGAGACAGATGACTATGACCAATTGTGTTTTGAGAAAAGTTGCTCTTGTGGCAGCAGCCCAAACCCTGTGATGCACAACTTAGCCCTGAAGACATGAACATCTAGTATCCAACGACAGTACTCTGAGAAACAAGGAGGTAGACTACCCGAGTCAGCAGATCTGTTTTCTTACCAGCTCTCAGACGTGTCATTTATCTGATTGAGTAACTGTGATTATTATTTATGCCTGTAAATTATACCTAGCTCCATTTTCTGAAGGCAGAATTTGATAGTCTTTGCTTGTACACACATAGGCCAGAGGAAAGCATGAGTTTTGTGACAATGACCAATGGAGAAACTTGATGAAATTACTTTTTAGTGAACTATTACCCTCAACTGCTGCCAATGAAAAAGTGCTGTGGGAGTCCGATGTTTGTGTCTCAAGGCAGAGCTTACTCTAGATCACAGATGTGCACTTATCAGACTTTCAAAACAGCAATTGTTTGAAAAAAAAAAACAATGTTGACTTATTGACAGCATGAATTGAAGGCTGGAGCACTGTTTTGGTTGTGACAAAGACACTCAAACATGAAATATTTTGCTTGATGAACTTAATTTTGTTTTCAAAAAATATTTTTAAGCATGCAGCTCAGGCCTGCTAACATCTTTTTTTTTTTTTTTTCAAATCACTCAACAACACTCTTGAACAGAACAACATGACAATAGTGATTAGATTTATCACCCACTCTGCATCTAACCTTGTGCTTTCATATTCTTGGCACCATCTAAAACAGTAATCCAGCAGCACTTGTTGATAAATGCGGGGCAAGGGTAGGATTTACCAAGAGTCTGCCTTGCTGGCCTATCATGACTGAACTTTGTAGCTGAATGGGACATGGTTGTCAATAAACCATTTCTCCGTCAATAAAAAGCATCCAAGATTGACTTTATTCCTCAGCCGAAAAAATGCATTACAACCCGCTGCAAGTTTTCCCATTCATACACTTTACAACACAAGGGTAATTTAAAAAGACTTGTTTTCTGTGCAGGAGGACAGTGACAGTACAGTGGTATTATGGGAGTCAAGAGTGTTTGATACGGGTATTTTATAATGGTTCGTTCATGCTTAGATTGATACACATGTAGGGTTGTATAATGTATTACGCTGATTGACGTTTACTCTGTAAATATAATTTAAATGCAGCAAAGGATGCTAAAGGTTATCAATATTGCTTTGGATGAATAATGTAGGCAAATCTTTTGATGTATATGTTTCCCTGTGTACCTGCCTACACAGTCAGTCTTTGGGGATTATTCTAACCTCCAAACTAATTAGCACTGTACATTCTCATTGCTTTGAAATTTAGTTTGTTCTTTTTTTCTTTCTTTCTTGTATTTTTCAATGGACAATAAAACAAAGGTAGTGGGCAGAAACTTGCAATGCCATTTTCAACTATAAGGTCACTTAATGTTATGAATGCATTCATTATTTGCTTTTCACAACCATCTAAGGTACCAGAACTAAAGTGAATTATCTTGGCACCTATTTGGAGAATTACAACACCTACAACGTTGTTGCCTGAGCTTTGATGATTTATTTGATTTGATTTTGTTTTGTTTAATCTATTTTTTTATTAAAGCTTTTATTTAGCTGAGAAAGATTATTTGACACCAGCTGATTTCCAGAAACAAATCCTACAAAATTTAGTTTTTCTGTTTTCAATGACCATGAAACTCGGTGCCGACACTTCTATCCAACTCAAGGGCGAATCGCAATATTTTTGGCAAATTATTTTATTTAAGCATGAGGTCAGAATTTCAATTTTCCCAATAATTTTATGTTTAGGTCCTGTCACAGACTGGTGACCTGTCCAGGGTGTACCATGCCTCTCACCCGATGGAAGGTGGGATAGGCAACCCTGAATGGAATTATTATAAACACACATACACGTATGTTTATACATGTATAAAATGAACTTCTAGTTTGTAAGAAAAGAGGTCCTCATTCAGTCTGCTTAACAACGTCTTATTAACTCTAGTCATAATAATAGTCAGCTGGCCAGTATAATAATAATCAGGTAATACTAGTCAGCTGAATCTGAATTAAAGGCCACTGCAGGCTCAGACTGGATTTTGTTGCTCAACAGGCTGGGGTCAATTATTTTGTAAGTGATTCCAAAAAACTGCTGTATCAGTGTAAAGCTTTATGTTTGGTAGGGCTGATGGCAACTTAAGAGAGGTATTTTTCCTTCGTAGATGACATTCTTATTCTTGATAATTTGCTCTTATGATTTTGTAGAGAAACTCAATAAATAAATAAAAATTAGAATCTACCTTTTAGTGTCAGACTGACAGATGTGAAAAATGCAATATCTTTCACTGTCAATCTTCCTGTAGCCCAGGGTGCAGGCCTTTTCACCCTTGACAAGTTGCTGGCACTTTACAAATGACTGTCCGTTAAGTCATTACTCTGTTCCCTATGACCCAAAGACAACACCATGTATAACGAGAAAAGACACAAGAGAGAGTTGTCTGAATTACAAACGGGGATTGTTGTTTTCATATCCCCACACCTCAGAGTTGATGCATTTATAGTCCCTACCTCCCCTGCAACCCTGATCAAGTAAACCAGTCATCGTAAAATTAATTTTCCCACCAAGCGAGACTCACGCTGCTTGGGATAACAATCTATCTTAAGCGGATAAATCTAATCCAATGTGTTGAGACGGATGGAGATTGACTTGTTTATGGCCGCTGCCCAGGCAGTCAAGAGAAGGAGAGAAGGGTGCGGTGGGGAGCTAAGAGCAACAAATGCCAAGGTGATCTTAGACACATCTCCAAGGCACAAAAAATGTAAACCAATACCTAATTCTAGTATTTGACTGAAACATCTGATAGTTCTCTTCCGTCTTGGAATCTGTCAGTCATGATAGATGACTAAGTATACGGTCATGCCCTTATGAGAAATTGAAGTTTGGTTAAAATTGTAAGTCTTAATGGCCACAGAGTTAATCGCAGACAAAACAAGATTTTTTGATGTGATTGAAATGATTAAATATGATGGTGAGATTGATTGCCGTAATCACGTACAAGCAGTGGTGTCTTTTGGTTGGATGCCAGACAGTTGAGTAAAGGGCCTTACACAATCACTTACTGACCCACATAACTTGGAGTCTATGCAGTTGTTTGATATGTCCCTCAAGGCTAAACATTCTGTCCTGGAGCCAGATCATTAAATTGTTCATATTTCTGTTTTCAAATGAGACAATACTGAATCCAACAAGTGAAAACTGGATGTTATCAGTCACACCTGACTTAAAAAATAATCATTACTCTATGAAGCAACTTGGTATCACAAACAGTGTGTCCTCTCTTTAAACTAAGTTTAAAATGTGAAGGATTTCTCTGAGGTATTAAACAGTCTAGACTGAAGACCAACAATCACGTTAGAAAAAACATTCTTTGTCAAATATCAAAATTCTCAAAACTCAGCTTGCCTGTTTTATCACGATGATGTGGGTGTAATCTAATCAAATTTAATGGCACTGCAAGCAACATGAGCAGATAACTCCCTTACTGTCATCACTGAAACGTTGTTAAACTTTGATTACACAGTATAGCCGTTTGAACACTGGAGATGTTCAGGAGCATGTGCGGACAATTTAATTTGGTCCTTTGGTGTTCACACAAGCACATCACATTGGGAAGCTTTCTACAGGAGATGTACTCTACCGGCTAGAAATGCGAGGGAGGGGAAGCAGGGGAACGGTTGTCTAGAGCGTGTAGGAGGCAGCGAGTGATGCAGAAATTACGCTGTGGAAATCGCTGCGTTTTCTTTGCAAAGCATTGAGGCTCTTTATTATGTTGATATGATTGTGTACTGCATGTATCCGTACATATCCACAATAACAGGGAGTGAGCAGAAAACAGCTTATAGGTGAGCAGAACAGACAAACTCTGTGCTGCACACACACACATCTTCACACAGTGGCAGTGAACACGCCAGAATACTCACTGACACATATTTTGTGTCACTCATTGATGTTCCAGAGATTTTCCTTAGGGCTGATTGGAAAATCTCAGCAAAATGTCTGCAGCTTATGTTGCGGACATTTGCGTTCTCACATGCCACCACTCTGGAAAATCTCTAAAATATTTCAGGACTCCACTCTCTGAGTGAAAGCAGCTTATTAACCCTGACATTTTTCAGCTGGGTCTCAGCCACTTCAAACCAGTAAGAAAAGCACTTAGCCTAAACATAAATTCATAGATACAACCTACATATTTGCAGTGTTGGGTCTGACCAAGTAAACTTCGAGTGACTTGAGGTAATACAATAGGTCTCACTTTTGGTGCTGCCAGTGTCAGGCAGACATTCCGTGCTTGATTTCAAACATCGCGGGGCGTCAGTGTGGCAATTATAAACAGTGCAACCACAGAAGGAGACATTATAGTAGAATTTTTTAGAAGATCATAGTTCAATATTTCACAATGCATAACATATTGTTTACCACAGAGAGGTTCACAGGCACATTAACAATGAGAATTCAATACGGTGCACTCTTAAGGAGGTGCTGCTTGAACTCTTATTTGACCTGTACAGTTTGGCCAGTTGCGGGGCACACCATGACAAGTGCTGCGTGCTTACTCATCTTTTCTGGTACTGCTGAGTCACCAGTAGTCAATATAACCTTCTTAGGATGATTTGATGATCAAATGTGTGATGTGGCTCATGGATGGGACCTCAGTTTGATTTAGGTGTAGTGCTGGCAATGAACTGAAAAGCAATTAGGTCCATTAACAGATCAACTGGGATGGTGTGAGCAGACATGGTGCAAAGCTGCCTGTGCAGTGAGACAAAGAGAGAGATAAAGGCAACGAGGGAAAAAGGGTTTAGACAGATTGAGTCAACTCTAGCTTGGCAGAATCGCTCAATGGAACCTAGCTCAGGACGTCTGTCCACCAAAACAATTCAAATTGGTGTGTGAATGAGTGTTAAGTGCCTCACAAGCAGGTATTAATCAATAGTGTGATCATGCAGCTGAAATGGAGAAGAAGGAAAAACAGATCGAAGTGGATAAGAAACACTTTTGATCTGGGCACATTTATACTTCACGACTATTCAATCAGCATGAAGTCACTTCTGCAGTTGTGGAAATTGCTCACTGTAGAGGAGGAAATACATAACCTGTGAGAACCATACACTTTCTACCTCCATGCGTGGCAAACATCTGGTACCATACTGTACTGATACGCTGGTTGCTCTGCTTTTTAGGGATATATATATATATAATGGGCATAATGGGTTTCCTTTGGAGGGTGGCTGGGCTAAGCCTTAGAGATAGGGTGAGCTGTTCGGCCATCCGGAGGGAGCTCAGCATCGAAAGGAGTCAGCTCAGGTGGTTCGGGCATCTGGTTAGTATGCCTCCTGGTTGCCTCCCTTTGGAGGTTTTCCGGGCACATCCCACTGGGAGGAAGCCCCGGGGCAGACCCAAGACTCGTTGGGGGGATTATATGTCCCTTCTGGCCTGGGAATGCCTTGGGATGCCCCAAGAGGAACCGGAGAGTGTTGCTGGGGAGAGAGATGTCTGGGTTTCTCTCTTGCACCTGTTGCCTTCGCTACCCGACTTCGGATAAGCAGATGAAAATGGATGGATATATATAGATATAAATTCAATCAAAATAATTATTTTTTGTGTATGGTCCATGTGTACTCTGCCCCTCCACAACGTAAAACTGTTCAGTGACTGCTCAAGGAAAGTGACAGAGGCGAAGGAGTTAATCAGTAAATATATTAATTAACAATTATTAACAACAACACTTCGGTTATATACTAATCCTGTGTGGAACATTTATTAGTATGTATTGTTTACAGATCATTCAAAGATCTTCTCTAATTTTTTTTGCAATTTAATTTTGTAAATCTAATTACAATAATAATTGTAATTGATCATTTTTCCATTATGTCACAGATTTATAAAACTCCCAAAGAAACTGTAGCGTAGAAAGAGAGAGAGGAAAAGCAGGATAATGTGACCTATTTGCTCATTTATTTGCCAGTTCTCCATCTTCCCCTCTAAGTCTGTATTCCCTCTTAACCCTCTTCTGCAAAAGAATAGTGACGCAGATCTAATTTCCGTATGCATCTCTTTATGTCTGTCAGTCTCTATCCATTCTAGTCTTTTATTTTTCCCTCTTTGCAGGTTTCTACATCAGGCATTTACGAGAAACCTCTCACTATAGCCGATTGATCATGGTCATTGTTTGCACCGGGTCCTCCATTTTACAGTTCAGTGTTCATGAAAAGGGCCGTTTGCCACTTCTTTCTGTCACCCCCTCCAACCCAAAATATACTCAACGCACATGCTCTCCTTCTCTCTCTAGCCAGTGATCCGCTGCTCACATGTTCACAAGCAAACCTTCATCAATTTCACACCTGCAATGCCCTTCTATGCCAGTGTGAAAGGTAGGAGGAGGTGAATTGATCGGTGAAAGCTGACAAAGCTTGCTTCAATTCAAAGTCAGAGGGTGGCAGAGCTACTTGCATGTGGGACATATAGGACATGGAAATGGAAAATCATTAATACAGTTTTTGATATGAACATAACCACGATCTCGAAAAAGTTGTCCTGTGTCTTTTTCATCAAAACCATTGGCAAAGCTGCAATTGTTTGTATGGCTGCCTACCATTTACTGGCCCTCTGTAGTTAGCCTCTTTCTTATTTAATTCCCCAAAGATGAGTCATGCAACTTCCGTTATAAATTTAGTAATGTTCTAAAAGTTGTGATGGAAAAAGCCATCCAGAAGGTAAACATCCTCTCTACTCCTTTCCTCCCTTTAGTCTTGGGAAATTAGGCCTTCTATCATCAGCCAACTGGTGCATTTATGAGCTGCTAAAGCAATTGGCGATAGTGGTGAGAACTCAGCTGAGGCTAAGGTAGCACATTCACCTGAAGAGAGCCTTAAGCTAAATGCTTCAATGAAATAACAGAAAGGAGATGAATAAGGAGGGGAAAGAAAAGAGTAGCAAGGTGCCTCATTCACTGGCTCAGGGGTTTATGGGATTGCTCCCAGCTGTCACTCTATGTAGTGAATCCAAGGCGCCGTAATATCTTAATTGTTTCAAATTAAATGCTCGTAAAATGGCACAGGAAATGAGTTTTTCTCTCTAGCTAATCCAAAGCAGCCCCTTGACTTACATCTGGGCCCGCTTTAAATGAGAGGGGGTTGGAAAGGTGGAATGGGTCCCACAAGAGATTGCTATGGATATGATGGTGTGGAATTAGTGTTTATAGACTGTGAACTGTGAGCCTATCACTGTGCAAATGTGAATCACATGTCAGAGCGTCTTTTAACCCTTTTGCCTTTTTTTCTTTCACTTCAAATCATTCTCCCTTTCTCTGCTAAGTCTCTCCCTTTTATTAATCCTTTACACTCGTCTGCATGAGTTTATTTGTACTGATGTATGTTTAGGAGCAGAATGTGTGCACACAAAGGTTTATCATAACAAATACTTTAAATATCCTGTAGGGATTCAGACATTTATTTGCCCCTCATATCTCCTTCTGTCACGTCTGAACTCATTCCATGGCAGACGTTCAGATCACTCAACCAGCAAAAGGGTCCTGAATGATATCAGTCTTGCTGTTAAACACACACACACACACACTTCTATATGTATACATTGATGAAAATGCGCATGTTGGCATACATGCAAAGAGACAAATACTAAGCTCTAGACTCCTCAATCACCAATCACCAGACTAGGAAATATACTGCTTCGGACTTATGGCACTTAACATACCAGCGGTTTACACATTTAATACATGACTTATGTCTGAGCACATCACACCATATTACATATGGCAATTCTGAACCAAAATTCTATTCTGAGTGAGTATTAGAATTTCTCATTAGCCCCTGTTAATGGGACATCTCTCCTCCCATTCTTGTACAAATACCAGCTCAAAGTTATGGCCTTAACAGGCAAATCCAGCAGACAATTACATGTCATTACATCTACAAAGTAGCTTTGTGATGGGGTGCAAGTAGTTAGGGTGATAAGGGCAGTGGGGTAAATCATTGCGAAATGAAACCCCAACTGAACTGAGAAGGCCTGACATCTCTCCACTAGCTGAAAAGGGTAAAGAAAACCTTAACGCAATTATTGCAACTAAAACAATCCCTTCTTAAAATTCAAAAATCCCATGACATTGTCTTAAGCAGCAGACCCTATATTCTTAACTGAAAATGGAACAAACACATCAAATCAAAAGTTGACACATATAGTAGTTTTTATATAGCTCTTTTTATGCTATTTTGAATTATATCATTTGATCACATCCCATCTATCCCCTTGCTTTGGTTCTGTCATGTCTATTTCTCTCAGCTTGTCCTCCTTTTTTATTCTTCTCATTCTGTTTTCAAGAGTCTTTTTCTAGTCCCTCGAAGGTCTCTCTCATCAACTCCACAGCTCTGATTAGGCTTTTTTTTTTCATTCACACACTACACAACTCATCTTCCTCTTCTGTTCCATGATATGCTAACAAGTATTTATTTCACATTTTTCCTTTTTCTTTGTCTCTTTCCGTTGACCATTGTTATTACCTTTCTCTCCTGTCTGTATGATTTCCTATTTACTATGGCTTAGGGTGCAAATTCACTTGACCCTTTTTTCTTATCCATACATCATGGTCTTTAAAGACTCCCTGTGACCTCTTGCTTTGAACTATTTATCTTGTATTTAGTCTTATGATTTAATCGCTCAGATTCTCAATTAGCTGCCTATTGCAGCAGTTTGCCCTGCTTGCTGCAGTTTCAGTCTCTGCCTCATTCGTTTCTCTTCTTCTCTCTCTCTGTGCCATGTTTGTGGCCTTTCGCTCTCTGCACATCTAATGGCTGGGGTGTAATCCACTGGCTAATCTGCTGACAGCCTGTGTGACAAGGCATTAGCTTTGTGTCACTGCCTACCATGCTGCTTCTCAGCATGTGTGTCAGAGAGACAGATTCAAAGAAAAAAAAAAAAGAAGAGAGATGAGTCTATGAATGTTGGTGCATACCAATAGGGTGCAAGTAGTGGCTTACGTGTGTTTGCTGCTTGTTGTCAGTTAGATGCCCAAGTGTAAAATTGATATTGTAGCTCCTCAGTTTTTACATGACCTATCACCTTTCCATTTTTCCACTATTTATGTCCAGTGCTGCTGTGTTTTGTCCTCCATGGGTGATATAAGTTTTAATAAGATGCCAAGTCAGACTGCTATGAGTGCTGCAACAGGGGGACAGGACAGTGAAAAGCCTTGTCAGGATGCCCTTCTTGCTTTGTCAGGAACCAGCCTTTGTTAAATAAGGCTCAGATTATTTCCAACTATTGTATTTTTTATATTGTATTATTTTCATGATAACAGCTTTCAGGATTAGTTTATTTTCTATTACATTTGGCTCCAAAGCCTGGTATTCATGTTGTCCCAGCTAAGAATTATTTGCATTATTGATTAAACTGTTAAGTATTGGATCCCTTTTTTCTTCTAAATCATGTCTGAGGAAAACTGTTTCTCAGAGCCTTAGGCACAGTCTAGGAATATTATATTGTCTCAATCATTCTATTAATATTGAATCCACAGATATAAAGTAAAGCAGAAAGTAGATGGCCCCAATTTCAGATGTACAGTTAATTGATCATTACAGTTATTTGTAACTGACTAATAATTCCAGCACAACTTTCTTTAAGTTTTCATATATTCGTTTGCTTTTGGGTATCATCATGTAAGGCCAAGCAATATTTTTCATATTCTGCAAAAAATAATACATTTCTACCTTGATGCTAAATCTACCTTATCTAAATCAACAGTCCCAGTAAGGCACAATTCACCTTTATTTTGCCAATAACTCTGTTTTTTAGCTTCTCTCCCCCCTTTGTCTCCACCTGAGTGATCCCGTTATCACAGCTGACCCCTTGCTCGATCTGTCGACAGCCAAAGAGATTACACCAAAGGCCAAGGAACACACTGGGCTCCCCGTTTGAAGAGGGAGGGAGAGACTGCCTGATCCCCTGATACTGATAAACTGACCAAAGCTTTGGGGATTCAAGAAGATCCTATTGAGAATGGGCAGAGTGGTGAGTTGGGGGTTTTGCTATGTTTGACTATAAGTCTGCCTCTAATCACAAGGCTTTTCAGAGGGGATAAAGGAAAATAGAATGGGAGTTTGTTTTGGACTGGAATATAATGCACGTTTTCCTAAAAGCTTGTGAGTTTAGTTTTGATGAAATCTACACAGCACGTGGCATATTCTGTACAGCTGGGTGAAAGTTGTCACATCAGGGAGTTAATTCTTTTACACATTTCTTCAAGTCAGCTGCTAAGCATCTTGTAGATTATTTGCTTTGTGCAAATGTTCTTTGAACTCTTGTCAACAACAGGTTTACGTCATACGTGGTATAAAATTTTACACAACTGCTCAGACTTGGAGTGCAAAAGTTAATGGTTTTATTGGTTTCTACCCTAACCCTTAAGCAAAAAATAATTTGTTAGCGTTATTCCTTGATCCATCCATCCACTCTGTCATTTTTAAAATGTTGCCACATGGGGGATATTGTGCCAATCAAACGAGACCACAGCACAATCATTATTGATTCATGCACCATAAAAGCAGAGCAGAGTAAGACAGACTTCTATGAAACGTGGCTTGCCAAAATGCTGTCAGAGACGAAGGTTTGATGGCTCACTTGTCCACGGCTTCCACATCATGTTGTCTTCACCAGCTGTTGTTTGACAGAAAGGAATTCTCCCCCGCTATGTGCAAAAGCACAGCTATCAACTTAAGAGACTTGACAGCAACACACCATGGGCCCATTTTTTCCCCGATTGTTTCATAATAGGTGTTACCGGTGGAGCATCTGCAAATGGCATGATAAAACAACAGCAACAAATAAAGATGAAGTTGGGAGAGTGGAAACCCGATCGTCTCTTTCTCAGTAAAATAGTTCCATTAATGTATGCATTACCATTTTTTTCCTTTTGTTTTCTTTTATTGTTCGTTTTGTGTCATTATTTTGAGGGTATGCAGTAGAGTAAAGACATAAAAAAGTGCACCAGCCAATACAGTCCTGGGAAGCAGCGAAAGCAACTGCCTTTTATTGATCTGTCCTTAATTACAGGAGTCAGTAAAATTTATGGCTTTCAGGCCTGCCAGAAGCCACTTATATGGCATACTGAGTTAGGCAATCACTTCTAATGGCAAGTGATCAAATGATATACTGCTCTGCCATCCAAAAACAGTAGGGAACGAACATGGGGGGGAATAAACTCCAGCCTGGAGTCGCATATTGCCAAACAAGGTTTGTCAGAGCTCTGCAGTTATACTATGAACAAAAATTCAGAGAACCTTATCAAAATGTACCACAATTTGCTATTTTATTTGTGGCTTTACAAAAGTCACTAAAGTAGTATGATATGAAAATGGTAGTCATGCTCATCTTCCATTTACCATTTTCCATTTGTCTTTCAAGAATCAGTAAGGTTTCACCATGCCAGCAAAAGGTGCATCATCCTTGAAACACAAATCAGCATAGTTGAGACACACTTTGATGAATGCAGTCAAAAATACTGTATGTCTGCATATGTGGACAGTAAAATTCCATGTGCTGTATATTGCATGCTGGTGGGCTTGTTGCTGATTGTGAGAGTGGGACAAACCTTCAAACACTTAGATCATCGTAATTAAAACATAAATTAGAGATATTGATTTGCATGCAGTCACTTGAGCAGGTTTCAGAGAAGCATTGATTCATACAAGTGCTTGGAAACAATTCTTCTGATATGCACAGAGTAAAATGCAGAGGCCCTGTAAATAAAATCAATACCAAACAAGCTGCCCAGACTTCTAAAATAGTAGACAGTGAATTACAATCGAGCGTATAATGTATGATTTCAACAGGAATCCATGAGCACAGCGGACAGATGTAAGTTTTATTGTGGTGTGTAATTAAATTAGAATAAAGAAATAATTCAAGAATTACTGAATGATTGTTGAAATTCATAGCCTAGAGCAAAAGTTTGGTCGGTCAATCTTTGCTTTTTACAAGACAGGTTTACAAAAAAATACACAGCATCTGTCGAGCTTAAACGTCAGCCAATCTATTTTCATACTATCTAAGATCAAAGAGTTTTATGTGGTGTTTCAGGGTTAAAAATCAATAAGTCCTGCTGACAACCAGCACAAAAAAAATAAAATATCGACGATAAAAGTG
The DNA here is from genome assembly GCF_027942865.1 of Odontesthes bonariensis. Classification (NCBI taxonomy): domain Eukaryota; kingdom Metazoa; phylum Chordata; class Actinopteri; order Atheriniformes; family Atherinopsidae; genus Odontesthes; species Odontesthes bonariensis. Next base: position 12,950,407 of record NC_134524.1, on the reverse strand, counting down.
TCATTTGTTCACAAATATGCAGGTGATTCGTGAAAACAACGAGTTTTTTTTATAGAACCCGTGGTAAGGCATGCTTTGACTGCCATTTTAATTCAATAATGAATTTAAAATCTTGTGACTACTTCTTCCGATACACACATTTTCACTCTGTTTTATTTGTTGCACTGACCAGAGCTTGGCAGCATACTACTTTATCTCAGTCAGCCATATTTGTTAGTTTGAAAGCAGTCCTAATTTGCCTGGAATACACAGAAAATTAGTCCTACTTAAGATAGTCAACAAAAAGAGAGCTTTGTGCAGCCAGAGGACATTGATGTGTATCTGAAGACTGAATAAGCCCTTGTCAAAGTCTGCTTCTGATGATGGGTAATGGAAAGGATAAAAGTCTACCGTAGTACTAACACAACGCTGATGCATTCTTTACATTGCATTTTTTTCATATCATTGTCAATATGCACAAAATGCAGGCACTGCACATCTTTATGTTTTCAGCTTTTAACAAGGTGTGCTAAAGAGTTTTCCTGAGAAGTAATCAGTCACTCTTAGTAGAGAATCTCTTAACTTCAAGTTCATAGTTCAGTTCAAGTACACTTTTTTTCCCCCTCATTTTACTCTGTTAAGTTAATTTTGCGTGATGGAACAACAGAAGCACAATAACTACATCTGCATAGGTGCCATGTGCTATGGCTGAAAGGATATTTCATAAAATGGCTCTGGGCCTGCACCTGAACCCCATGCTCTACATTTATACATTCATAGCCCAGAATAAGTGTCAATTTTAAGTGAGCTCTGTACCACAAAAATGGATATAAACATAAATTATATACCAGACCTGGACTTTCATTTCTACTTGTGTGATACCACATTTCAATGAATGTTTCTAAGAATCATGCAGTGAAGTGTCCATCTCATAGGAGGAAAGTAAACTCAGGAAAGAATGAAAAAAAAGTGGAAGAAGATGGACAGGAAGCAGAACAGTTGGGTATGAGAACAGGCATGAAGACAGCAACGACTGGGGAAAGAGGCAACTGAGAATGAGGGAACTGGATGTATAGGGAAAATTGGATAGGGAAACAACAGAGGTAGGGGAGAGGCAGGCAAGAGCAGATAGCGAGAGCAGAGTGGCAGGAGAATGAGAGAGGTTAGGAAGGATGGAAATGAAAGAGGGGGGAGTGAAAATTGGAGATCAGAAAAGGAAGGTGGTAGAGGAAGAGCAGGGCCTTCCATCCCTGTACTTTATCCTCAAAGCAGCTTTAATCTGCCCTCACATCATTGGCCTAAGAAATCCCTCAGCAAACTCTGCACATACACACATGCTTATCAGGCCAGAAACCATCCTTTGACAGTTATCGCCAGTCTACATTTTGTCATCATACAGAACTTTTATGCAATTTGTAGCAAATCTTTCAGAAAAAGAAAACGGAAAACCTCACAAGATTTCCTCTTATCATAGCCCAAGTTAATGTTCAGTTTACACTGATTATTGAACCATTTCTATCACATAGAACAAAAGTGAATGATTTGTTTTCCTGTGGTTCTAAAAACAATCTTTGCACAGACAAAAAGTATGGCTCAAATTTATTTGAACAATTGCCATAAAATAAGAGATTTGTAGGAAAAAGAAACTTAAATTAAATACATTAAGTGTGCACATACACAGCACCGCCTGAGTAAAGATACACACTTGCAGACATACAACCTGAATAAACGCTAGGAGCTCAGGAGACTATTGAATTAAAGCAAGGCTGACTAACAGAGTATGACGTGTCCAAAGCCTATCACTAATTATGCCCCCACTGCTACAAACTGTTCCCTTACCATGATCCACAACAGGATACATGGGAAAAGGCTCCTGCAATTACTGTTCAAACTACCGTAAAGATGAAGTCATAAGAAAGTATCAGGACGTGAGATTTTTACCAAGATGTGTTTTTTTTCATCAAAATATTTGTACTATTTTTCTTTATTTTTGAGATCCATGTGGCAGTAAAACAACTTTAAGATGTAAAAACCCCCAAAAATTCTTACAATATGTTTGTAAGTAGAAATGTGAAAAAATGGTTTATGGTGTCTCACACAACAGTTTGAAACGTAGTTTTAAAAATATATATAAATATATATTTATCCTTAAGCGATCATCTTAAACTGCACAATGTCAACTTAATGAATGTCACAATTAAGGTGACACACAGTGATTTATTTTTTTTAATTCAAGAACATCTTTTAGACAGAACAAACTGTATTTTGCAACAGTCACGTTTTCCAACTGTTTCACCACATGGGGAAGGCATTTAACCAATCAGAGTGTATGTTGTTGAAACATCCCATAATTACGGACATGGCAAAGTCTCTTATTTAAGCATTCAAACTTTATAGGAACTTATAAAGATAACAATTTCAAACACAAGTAGAAAGTGGAAAAAATAGGAGAGCAGCCGAGTTTTGAAAATGTTTGGTGTACAGATGGTCTGGAGTCTGCTTTGTGATGTGGTGTAGCTTAGCGGTCTCAGCAAGCTAGTTAACGGTTCATTTTAACACTGGCAGTGCTTTACAATTTTGTTTAAAGTGCTTGAATTTTGTAAAGATGGCAACCAGATCATTGTCAGTTGTTGAATCAATCATTTAAAGCTTTTTTGTGGAATTTTGAGGATTGAGTTTAATGTAAATATTAATGCAGTATTAAGTTTAATGTTTGCATAGTTAAATACCAGCATGTTTAAAGACACTGACAGTGTACAACCTTGTTTGTGTTGTGATCAGGTTCAGTCAGTTCAGATCACCAATGGCTATATTGTTAAATATCTAAAAATGTTTTTACTTGGTCAGATTGGTTGAAGCTGAGGAGGTGGAGAAGTCATCCTTTAGTAATAAGGTTGCTACATCGATCCCCAACTTCCCCAGTTCACAAGATGTCCTTGGGCAACATACATAAACCCTCAATGCCAAAAGTAAGGTAAATTAAACAGATCTGTGTAATCTAAGTTCTCGAGTTCTACTATCAAGATTAAGAGATCGGGGATTTTTTTTCATATGCTTTGTCTCTTTGGTCTTATCTGCATCTATAGATATGAATATTTAGATAATATGATAGCCATGTTACTGCTGACTAAATTAATAATAAGTCTGACTAAATTACCTACTTCCAAACTTTCAACTTTTACAATGTATGCTTCCTGCACCGTGCTCACAAGACAAAATGATTTAAAGTGGTAAAGGAGTGATTGTAAAAGAATCAGCATTTGGCTAACAAGACAAAAGATGTTCAAATCCATCCATCCATCCATCCATTATCTATACCGCTGAATCCGTCGATCGGGTCGCGGGCGGGCTGGAGCCTATCCCAGCAGTCAATGGGCGAGAGGCGGGGTACACCCTGGACAGGCCGCCAGTATGTTCAAATCCTCCAATCCAAAATAGTTTTTCCTGATCAAGCTGCATTATGCTGTACATAATTCTCAGGGTAATCACATAGTCTAACTCAAATCACAAAACTTGGGAATTTCCTTGCTTTGAGGAAAAAAAAACTGCATCTCAGCTAGGATTATGGGTACTCATTTGGTATATTTTCACCACAAAATTTTCCACAATACATTATTCATTACATTATTTGAGTTTTGTCCACTTGTCAAACCATGTGTGCAGACGAGGAGATTGGGTTCGTTTTCCAAACACACTATGCTCACACACAGGAAACAAACATGTTGATTAATGTTGTTATCGAATGACCCACATGCCTGCCTTGACTTCTGGCACTCATCTTGTCTTTTGAAAATGCGCTATTGCTTAGGTAACAGAGGTGATGTGTGGGCCATGCCATTTATCTCTGCCAGACATGGTTGAACACAAGTTCTCATTGGCTGGGCAGGATTTCTGATGCTAAAGCAGCACCTCACGGTTTCTGAGACCATGCTAATTAACACAGCAGGGAGGAGAGAGCTCAAAGCCACCATGCTTTCACCTCAAAATTTCAATTCTGCATTAACATAGTTCTGAGGCTAAACTGAAATTAAAACCAAGCTTAAAATACCATGACCCAACTCTGTTGTTGACCATAAAATAATTATTCCATCATAAAGCTTACCTTTTAGTGCTCAAGAAACCTTTCCAACAGTTCAAGAGCTGCAGGATGACAAAAAACAAACGGAAAAAAAAAAGTTAGACGTTTGCATATTTATACCGTTATAAAAGTTGTTATAATAAAAAAACAATGTCATTTGTGGGAAAGAGTTCAAGAAGAATTAGTTGCGGCAGGTTTTGTAATTGGAAAATAATTCTAATCACAGCTACCACAATGCAATGATGTGCTGCCTTGCACTAATTCAGTAATGCCATAGCTTCTTACATTGTAAAGGGCAAACATTTCTTCCCCACTGATTACATTTGGCAGGCATTTGTGTCTGACACTTAAGCCCTTGTAATTTCCAACCCGTTACAAAAGTCCTATCTTCACCACTGATATTCAATCACTGCTTGAATGGGACTATTTCCCATGGATTTCATTGAGGCACAAAAACAAAAGGGGGAATGGGAGTCAAGAAGGCAGTGAGCAGCTTTGTAAAGTAGTACTAATTAAAACGTGGGAGGTGCTCAAAAGGTCAGAGATTGACCGAAATGAAAATAAGAGTAAAATTAGGGCACATCACTGCTGATTGTGTGCATGAGGCGCTCAAGGTCTTGTAGATTATTGCTATGCTCCCTTTCAAAAAGGGAATCAAAAGAGATGGAAGAGAGAATTAGTCGTCTGGCTGATAAACAGAATATCTACATGCTTTGCTCCATTCCAATTCCCATTTTTCCAACTCAGAGATAAAACTCGAGTTTGGAAATGGTTGCTAGCACAATTGATTCTGGCAGAGGAAGATGACTGCAGAGTATGAGAGCTAAGTAGCTGAATAGCTGCTGTCATAACGCTGAAGGGGATTTTAGTCCTAGTTTTTTATGCAAGCTATATCATGGAGTTACTGAGACTAAATATCTAGTTTGATGTACAGTAGTCTGCAATTTTTCTGGTGTATAATCATGGAGCTGGGCTAGTCATAGGCTTTTGTGTGCTGTGTCTGGATTCAGTAAATGCAATGAGAAACCTACAGTCATTTTACGAGCTTATGACAAATCCTTTATATCTTGAAATATTTAATCAACTTTCAACTGTTGTTGTAAACCATGAATTTAATTTGGGTTTATATGTCAACTTGTTGTGTGAAACCTGGTAATTATTCAAATCAAATAAAGAAAGAAATTTTGAGTTAATATCGGCTCAGGATGGTGCTCAGCATCAGTCATATCTTACATTAGAAAAATCTGATGAAAATATGACTGTGGAAGAAGCAAATCTATGTAAAACACAACAGAGCTTTGAGGGAGATAATTGGTAGCCCCGTAGTTCTGACCCATTCCTCTGCTAAAAAGGTTTCTTGACCCGTGGGAAATACAGAAAATGATTAATCGTTACACTGCAGCAATCAGCAAGCAATAAGAGAACCACCTGTCAGTCCTGCTGCCCTTTGTAGATTTATGGCTAATAATTGGCCTCGAATGTAGCCACTCTAGCACTGTCAGAACCTCAGAGTCCGTTGGTTTTAGCAGTAAAAAGAGGGAAAACAATTTGTTTCCATACATTTGTGAATGTATTTGAAGATGCAAAAAATTAAGTCCAGCTCAAAAAGTTGTAAAATATTAGAATTTAACTGGATAGTAAGGTTGATTTTCTGAAACTTGATCGCATCTTAAGATGGCAGACGTTAATGCTAGTTATATCCCAATACACTCTGGTTACAAATGTAGAACCTTAATTATTTATTATTTCTGAAATAATTTGCTGTTCAGTGGGAAAAACTCTTAAACACTCAACAGAGAACTCTACTGAGTCTAAGAAAGGCTTAAAAATAGCTGTATTTATTCAGCTGCTGTCTGACAGACACCTTGACAGATTCTGCATTGTGCCTTAAATAGCCCCAAATAATGACGCTAGCATGTGTAGCAACTGGGGAAATGGACATGATGACCTTCTTAAAACACCATCTGTTGCGCAGCACAACCACAGCACGGCAATATTAGTCAGTGAAGCTGAAAGAGTCGCATTACACGACACCCACAGTGTTCCACTACACTGTAAATGTTAAAAAGCAGTATTTCCACGTCATTTAATTGGAAATGGAAATGTGTGATCGCTGTAATTTCTTTCTGCAGCCAGTGGGAATGTGTTGTAGCTATTGTAACAAAAGTATAGGTGAGATTTGATTGGCACTGTAAGGGACTGTGAGAAGGAGAATGAGATCACGTCCATTTGTATCTGTGGCAGTCGACTAAGCATAGAAAGTGATATTATTTGCTGTACATAAACAGTCTGTGAACATCCAAGCTGATGAAAAGTGATGATGTGCGGCCTACCTAAATAACCCGAGTGATGACAAGCCTTGGCGCTCAGTTTCTTCCAACACTGTCGTACCCTTACCAGTTCCACTCCCCACATCCCACTACCTCATTCCACTTTTTTTTTTTCTGCCTTTACTTTGCACTATTATTTTCTTCACAATTTGAAACATTTATTTTTTTTCTGTACACCTTTGTGTCAGGGTCACCGTCCTCTTAGTGGCACTCTACCCCACTCTTTCTTCCCTAATATGTGTCACTGTTTTTTCTTTTTCCGCTCCCTTTCGGAATTCTCTGTCCATTGCCCTCCTGACAGCCACCCATCAACCTTGGTGCAATTTAAAAAGCCCTTCAACAGCTGCCATTCCACAGGCCTGGCTATCAGTCCAGCTGCCAAAGCCCAGACAGCGTCTCTTTCAGCAAGCAACTTTGAACGTCAGGTTTGTTCCCCCCAAGTCAAAATGGACTGAAGGTGAAAGACACTATTTCTCCAAAATTGGTTCAGCTGAAGACAGGGTGACTGAGGTAAGGTTTTGAGGCAGCATAGCAGCTTACATCCTGACAAGATGCAGCCATTATCCAGAATGCAGGGTTTGGGAGTAGTGACAAATTGTTTGACTTCGTGTAGGCTTATGTATGTGATTTAATGATATCACTGATTATATCTGTTAACCTTAGCCTGTGATGGTACTAGGGGAAAACCTCTTGGGAGATTCGGTAAGGGGTGATATCTGTGGTCTGAGATCCATTGCCTCCTGCTGTTCCTGTATTTGAGTAAAATTGGTTTGTGTGTTTGTGTCTGTGTCTGTGTGTGCCTCCCAACAAACACTGCATACAATGCTTGTCTAAATGTGCACGTTGCCTGAAACAATCAAGTGAAAACATATCAGAATAGAGGCTGTGCAGCCTGCTGTTGTGCACTACTCTTTCCCATATGTCTTTGTCAGAAATTTTTGCTGTGCATTGGATGAAAGATGAAATCACTCCAAGTGCTGTTTTTCCAGTTGCTCCATCTTGAAGGCAGCTAAATGTGTAGTGATAGTTGCCAGATCAACCCACATTGTCAAATGTAACAACTGTCCGTCAATGACATTCACAAACAGACCATCTGCTCCCCAGCATTCTATAGTCGTTTAGGGAAAGAATGGAATAGCTGGAGCTTCTCTCTTGTGTAAATTAGCAACTGCGAGAGTAAAAGTGAGAACTGCTCTGCTGTTACGGACCAGTAAAAGATTTGTGCTATGTGGTAAGTAGGAAATACTGTTTACTGGGGTGGTCCATGAGTGCTTATAGTGTCAATGTATTCACTTAGAAGGACTTAGGTGTACTAACAGGACTTTGTTTTCCTAACTTTACCAACTCAACTAGACTTGTGTTACTCTAAAGCCTGATTTATAGTCGGTGACGCAAGACGCAACGCAAGCCCTTGCGCGGTTGCAAGCCCCCCCTTGCGTGCTTGCGTGCTTGCGTGTGTCACCTCAATTTTCTAAACTTCACGCAAGACGCGAGCAGAGCTATAGAGTAGCCACTCTGGATGCGAGCACAAGCCACTATCTACATCACATCCGGCGGCATGTTCATCTTCCGGTTTCATCCCCTAATAAAAGACAGCTGTTTTCAAACGCCAAGGTAGAAAGCAAAGAAGAAGAAGAAGAAGAAGAAGAAGCATGAATCCCGAATCCACTCGAAGAGAGACTTGCCGAAGAGGTCCTGGCGGTGAATTTCCTTTCATCGTAGTAGGCTTGTCATTGAAAAAACCCGCTGCTCCACCTACTGTCCTGGCAGTGAATCGCCACGCAGCACACGCAACAGCCGGCAAAGCAAAATGAAGCATAAACATCTCGAGCCATTAACACAAGCGCAAGACGCAAGCACAAGGGCAGTTAAAAGAAGTATAACTCAGCCTTAAGTTTACACAGCTTGAATATAAAATCAACTGCACATTGAAATTGTGGCAAGAGAAAACAACAAACACAGTCACCTTTTTTAAGGTGAGCTTTTCACAATTATTCTACAAGTTTTAAATATCTAATTTACTTTCTGATAATCTATCCATACATTAGTTATAAGTTATACCCACTTTCTCCCATCATAGAGCCAACTCATAGGGATGCATAACTACGCATGCTCATACACTCCGACAGCCAATTAACAATCACCATTTAACTCTAATATACACATTATTATCGAGTCTTTGGTCTTTTACAGAAAGCTGTAAAATTGGCTTTGTTCTTAGACATTATGTATGAAATAAGTCTCAGTACTTTTCCATGATGACCTAAAGTGATCCAGGAGTAGAAAGACAAAACAATTGGGAAAGCCTGGGAAAGCAAGGGCAGATTCACACACACACATTGTTTTGGGCTGATCCAGAGAATATGACGAAGCATGTTGAAGTTACTCGTGTCCAATCATACTTGGTCGAGTGTGAGTCCAACCTATGAGGCTATAAATACAAATTACAACCGGAAATCGGGGCTCTGTCTGACGGATTCCTGCGAGAGTTCTGTCATACCAAGACCAGCGCTGAGATACTTCACTCGTTGCCATCAATAAAGACTTCAGTTTCACTTGAATTAATCCGGTCCGTTCTTGAGCTTCCAATTAAAAGAACCAAATCTAACAAATGGTGCCGTGACACGAGGTTGGCAGGCTCGGAGGACGGCTCGAGGTGATCGGAGGGATGACTTTTTTCAGACAATTTGAGGCGCCAAAACTTATGGTGAGCAGAAAAGCTCTTAATGACTAAATGTGAAATTTCTGCATATCAGGTAACCTAAATGAAGTTGTCTGAATTGAGTTATCCTCTGATCATGGTAAATCCAGGTGTTAATGTAATGTCTGATGTTTGCATTGAATGGTAACACGTCAGGTATAAACACATAGTCTCACACAGGGAAAGTGAATAAGTGTCCTGACAAGTGAATTCGAACAAATAAAAGACAAGATAAATTCATTTTATAAATGAATATCCCATTCGGGGAACTTGTCTTCAAAATTGAGATGTTTCTGTGCACGAATAGCTACGTGTGGCGAGGTAGTTTATAAAAACCCAAACTGAGTGGGTCAACTAAATTAAAAAAAATAGGGGAATTCCGACACGGAAGGACTTCTCCACTGACGAGAGTTGGGACGAAGGATTGAGGACTTCCGGGGTGCGTTCAGTCGTGTTGACTGAACAAATTTAAACTGTAGGACACAGGGACAGATTTTTTTAATTTTCATACAACTGTGGGGTGGGGTTCCTGCTTGATTGATATTTTACTGCAAATATCATGCAGATCTCAAGTGGTTCTTAGTGCTGGGCGGTATGACCAAAAATACATATCACGGTATTTTTTCACGGTATCACGGTATCACGGTATTTTTTTTTCATGCATAATTAGGTGTTCACAGCATTTTCTACAGATTGAGAACAGAATTAAAAATTAAAATAAAAATTCTTCAAAATAATTCCTTTGTTAATAATTGGTCACACAGAACTTTATTGTATTAATATTCACATCTTCATTGTAAACAAATTAATAACATAGCTAATTACACTGGTCGGACTGTTCAGCTGTTTCAGACTGATACCTCCGGTTCAGGCTGGTCCTCATCCTCAACACGTCTCTTTTTCAATCGCGGAAAATATTTTTCAATACTCATCTGGATTGAACCAGCAAACATTCAGTGTAAGAGTTTAAAAAAACTACTTTATTTGATTCACAGCTGCTAGTGTTTTGACCTCAACATACTTTTTTTTTTACGGCAAACTTGCGACTAGTTAACTTTATAAAGAAGGCGTAATCGTTTGTTTGCTATGGGTCGGGTCGGGACGGGACGACATTGTATTAAAAATATTTTTATAGGACTTTTTAATGTGTGATTTTATAAAGTTGCATGTGATACCAACCTTTTGTGAATTTCGCCAGCCGTCTTCTTTCGGTTGAGCTAATCTAACGCGACGCTGAAGCTAGCAAGCTTCCAGGCATGATATCGCTGATGGAAACACACGCGGCGTGCACAGAGGGGAGGGGCTGTGTGTGTGTAGGCTATGTGAGAGAGACGCGTGACTGACAGAGACGGAGGGAGAGCAGGGAAAGGAAATGCAGCTTAAAGCCATAATGTGTAATATTTCACGTTGTATATTAACAAATTTGAGTCTTATCATTCACAAGTATTACCTCAATCGTTATTAATTACCTCCATCACAAAAGTGCAGTGTTCTTATATTCTTTATATTCAGCATGCGAATGTACATAACAGTGTAACACCCCAATGAATGTCTCCATGTCGCTCCGCCATTTTAAAACTACGGGATTTGTAGAAGAACATGTCATCAGCTTCGCCCTTTCCGTTTCCACATTGAAAACGGAAAGGGCGAAGCTGATGACATGTCCTTCTACAAATCCCGTAGTTTTAAAATGGCGGAGCGACATGGAGACATTCATTGTCCCTGAAATATTACACATTATAGTTTTAATGAATACGAGTATTTTTTAAATAGCGTTAAAAATAGACAGTAAACATGCGTGTTTAGAAGCACAACACTGAAAAGGGTCCCGTCTCAAACAATGTCGAGCGACGCAGCGTTCCCCCCGTTGTGTAATCAAATACACCGGTATGGCGGTATGTTAAAAATTCATATCATAATGAAATTATAAACCGGTATTCGGTGTGAACTGGTATACCGCCCAGCACTAGTGGTTCTGTTTCAAAATATTGGGGTTTGGTATAGATAAAAAGGGGGGAGACAACAGTATATTTATGGTGTGAATATGCCACAAAAATTGAATGGAAGATGGAAGAAAATGGTCGCGAGGTGAGAAGAAAAACGAGGGACAGATAAATTGGACTGGAGAAATGCAGAAAAAGTGTGCGAGTTTGCTCCACTGAGGCTGAGTGTGTGTGTTCAAAATGTTTTCAAGACAAACAAGAGAGTAAGAATCAAGCACAGGCATAATACAGAAGGAAAAAGTTGATTGGGAAAGACACCAAAGTATGTAGATAAACTGAAAACAGCTTTACAATGCAAAAATCGCAGTGATGAGATAAGAAACAATAAAATGTCCAAAATAAATCCAGGAAGAACAGTGTTTGAGACATTCATACAAATTGTTGCTCAAATAAGATTTAACAGCTCTCTTAAAGAGCTAAAGTCAAATACACAAGCAGAGTGTTTAGGAGATTTGCTCCTTTAATTCAAAAACCATCTGAGAAAAAATGTTCTACAAATTGAAACTTTATGTTTTCCACCTGAAGCAGGACTGAGATCAGACAGTCAGACCATATGACATAGGTTAAACTTAATATCACGGCCAGACAGTCAATTTGATATCATCTTAAAGTTATTAAAGGTTAGCCTTTATTGTTATTAGGAGATATTAACGTGACTTTAAAATTGTACCTGCTCTAAATAGTTTTCCTCTGCCTCTTGTCACCAATTCAATAGTCAATAGTTATCACCAATATTTAGATTCAAACTAAACCATTTGACTATTTAACTAAATCATTTAACTACTTAACTGCAACAGATTTATGAAACAATTAATATGCTAACTTAATAAAGCAGCAAAGTGCTTCATAGAAGTTTAAATAAATTAGGCCATTGGGAGAATACAGAAGGACAGCTGCAGCAAAGACTGAGCCATAACAAGACAAGTCAAGGTTTGTTTTTATGGCGCATTTAAAAACAGTTAGCACAGAGCAGCATGGTGAAAGCCAAAACAAAAATCTATGCAGACACAGACTTAACTTTGGCTAAAGCAATTCCCTATTATGCATTATATTATGCATTAGTTAACCTAATATTTTATATGATATATAATATATAACCTATATATGAATGTTTTCAGGTTGTCCCACATGAGGCCTGGACGGGGAGAAAATACCCTGTGCATAGCCTTTTTTAGGACAGTATGAGGACTTGTGTGAATGTGGGAAAAAGGTTCGGTTGCCAAGCGATGGCCATGGTGAGTGGGGGCTGGGGAGATCCCAAAGGGGGCACTAACGGCTTGGGGGACAAGGGCTACCTGAGGGGGGAGGAGGAGGACGCCAATAGGTGGCGTGATGGAAATTCGAACTCTGCTTAGTCTGCTTTCTTGATGCTGTGCCGCTCCCAAGATGAGATCTAACCACAAACATTTCTGTCCTGCAGCAAAGAGCAACACAGGAGGAGAAACCGCAGTGGAGCAGTTCGGCAATTAATTAACAATCAATCATGGTTTACTAAAACTTCTCAAATTTTCCCAAAAATTCTGTGTGTGTTTGTGTCTTCTTTTGCATTAAGACTTCCCGGACTTGGAAGAGGAAGACATGGAATCAAACTCAGAATATGAAAACCACTGTTTGTATACTTAGGCCCCAATGAAAACATGAGGTTTACTTGAGCAAACCCAGAAATGCGATATATGTTTGTCATCTGTTGTCATCTGTTGTCATCTGTTGTCCTAACCTGTGGTGTCTGGTGTTGAGTGTTGTTTGTGTGTTATTATGATCCCAAAACTGTCTAACGATTTTTCCACAGCAGAATAAGTGGATAATACAGAAGTTCTCATGAATGCTGGACAGAAACTTGGTGAGAATTCTCGTATTGTCCTAAAAACAAGGATTATAGGCTTTGCCCATCATGCCAAGATGATGGTAGAGAACTACACAACAAAATTGTCACAAAAGAAAATTAGTTAGGGAGGGGATGCTGAATATCCCTCAGGGAAGCGATGTACTGGTGACCTCTCCTTCCGGGATTAGTTCCGGATCAGAATGCTGAACAGACGTTCAGCCAAGAGGAGAACCGAGCATCGAGGAGTGACAGGATTGGACCACAAGTGACCACACGACTCGTCATGTGGTCATCTAAGAAAGATATATAATTTAAAAGAAAAGTTAATCATAATTGCTCAAGAGGCTAATATACTCATATAATCAAGCCTTGGTTAAATTTATATTTGTTGTGTTTCATTTTTAAAGTGTTTAGCTAATTCCTCTTAAAGGGTGATAATGAATCATTTTTAGGATGTCAATTACCAGTGGGGTGACTCGGCTGTTTGGAGCGGGACCTTAGACTTAGAACGGTAATAAGTTGGTCGGTCGCCAAGTGGAACTGGGGCCATAGGAGAATTTTTCCCGGTTCAGCCATCGGGTTTTCGCTCCTATTCGCTGCAAACGGTGGACGAGCCTGCTGGTAATGTTAATCGCCTTAAGCAATGGTTGAGTGTCATTAGTTTAGAAATTATGTGATAACTGTTAATTAATCAATGGTGTGTGTTGTTATGGTACTTATGGGGGAGCAAGGCCTTGCGAACCACATAGAGTTTTAGGCCATTATGAACAAAGAGTCCACACAGAGGATGGGTTCGGGGCCACATACACACAATACATATAGTAAAATATTATTTTCTACATATAATCTATTAAGAAATGTGCTCATTTGCGGAGTTATTATCAGTTGAGTGGGGAAGGTTTTAAACTTACTAGAAAAGAGTCTCTATTTCTAGAATTTTGATCAATACTCCTGATATAGAAGGTTTTTTGCTAAAGCATCAGAATTATTTTCTAAATGTGCTCATTTGCAGAGTTATAATCAGTGATTTATGAAGGTCTTAACCATCTCGGAAAGAGTTTCTGTTCTGAGTAAAATTATGGAATAGTCCTGATTTGAAAGTGTAGCTAAAGCATTAGAATTATTTTTACTATTTCCACATGCCTGTGCAATGAAGACTTGCTTGCTGCTGTAATTGCAAAGAAGAACAGCTTACACATAAAAGCTTACATAATGACACATGAAGTCACTTCAAAATGGAGATGGCAGAAATCTCCTATCTGATTGTGGTACATCAAAAAAGGTAAGTGGCTCTTGCAGTTTGGGGGGGGGGCTGCTAAAAACTTGCTACTGCTAATACAGATGTGACACAATACAGAAGATTACATTCCTACCTCAGTTATTTGACTGAATTAGTTGAAATGATAAAATCACTTCAAAAGGGGGAGTTGTAAAAATTGGCTTTGTTCTTAGACATTATGAATGAAATAAGTCTCACTTTTCCATGATGACCTAAAGTGATCCAGGAGTAGAAAGACAAAACAATTGGGAAAGCCTGGGAACACGCCATCCACATTGATACAAATACAAATATTTGACAGCCCTCAAAGTAACTGCTGCTGATGCTGAGGTACCACTGTAAGCGAAAGAACATTTCATCTGAATCTTAGAACTGGAAAAAATAGAGGAGTAAACCTATTTTCAATTGCTGCTTCTGGGCTGACCACAGCCATTGTGTTGAGATCTCTTTATGTCTGCCAGAGCTTTTAGTCTATTGAGTAGCAGCATCACTTTTGCCCATGGCCACAAGACCACATGAACAAAAAGCTTGAGTTGACTAGGTCACACTGCGATGTACCTGGGGCATATATGCATGTTTTGCACAGACTATGGAGGGTAATTGTTGGGTCCATTAACATGAGAAAGTGCTGCAGCTTCCAAGCTGAAAGAAGAAAATAAGCCCAAAGCGAGCTGACATTATGGGGAAGCATCTTTCCTGATCCCATTCAGCAAGGAAAGTTAATGGAATTGAAGTGGGTCGTCTGCAGTTAAATTGAATCTGCTGCCCATGGAAAAGCTTTGATGTAGCAAAAATTAAGCAAGTGCTGTAATTTTAACATTCAAACCCAGAGCACCATCAGCCGGAGAGAGCGACTTTTCTTAGTCAATCAGTGATAGATACAGTAATAATATGTGGTGAAGCACAGCGACTAGTCAGCAGAGAGAAAAGGGAAATAAAAAGGCTTTTCTCTTTACACAAGACCACAAGCTCTATTCATCTTAAAAACTAGGTATGTCAATATGATGTGAAAAGAGGTCTTACAATTCAGTTGATTAAAAGAAATGTTTTGGTTGCCCTGCATTTTGTTAAGAAAGGGGCAGTCACCAAAATATTCCATGAAAAAGCATGATTTGGGCAAATACAACATGATATTTTATCATGGAATTGAAATTCATTTTCTAAGTAGTACCGCAGAAATCTATTTGTGTTTGCAGTAAGTCGGTTGTGGTAGCTTTTCCTGCTTTATGGATTAGTTATGAACACATTTTTTTCCCCAGTAAATATGCCATGCTACTCTGCAGCCAACAAGTGCAGGAGAAGTCATGGATCTCTGGTGGTATACATCATTTAATGCTAGAACTGTCCTTCACATGCCCTTCTGAAAAAGCCAAGCATCATTAGTGAGAGGGTAAAGAGCTGGGCCAGCCATCCATATGTTTCAATAATTACCTGCATTTCTGTCAAAACATATGCAGAAAGACTGAGATAACATGAAAGGATCTTTTTTCCTTATATCTTTTCAGTGAAAATATTCTAAGTAGCAGAGGGTAAAAGGTACAAATGCTCTGCTTTTATTGCATAGAAGAGGCTGTGGGTCATGCCTCAGTCTTGTTTACAGAGACAGTAGTTTCTGCTTGGTGAGTGACACATTATTTCTCTGCAGCCACTTTCCCTCCCAACCTAAATCTTCCAAATCACAACCCCCAATCTATTTTCTGCCTGACTAGCCATATGAAACTGTATATATTCTGTCAGATTACTCCCATCATATTCCCATACTGTTTAGTTCTCGGGTGTTTGAGGAGCAGATTTGGATGTGAGGGCCAAAACAGCACAGGGCTGATCAGAGACATGCTACACCTCAGAGATTTAACAGTGGACCCTCAAGCTTAAAAGATTAAATTCACAGTTTTCTGATCTTTGATGTAGTGAAAATAGGTGGAATAATGTTTAAAGTCTCAGTGGCACATTTTCACATTTGAATCATTTCAGCATCGTGAGCTTGTAATTGTCACAAATTTCTTTACAATTATACTGTATAATAGGAGGTTACAGCCTCAGCTGAAGAGAAATGGATGCATTTAAAGTAAATAGTTATTAACACAGTTTTTAGGTTTTTATACTTTATTTCAAGAGGCAAACCACCACTCTTAGCTTGAGGGACGATGCCACAGTCGTGTATTGTATAGTGTATAGAGTCACCAGCCCTTCTGCAACCCTGAATAGTATGAAAAAAGATGCATGGAAAATAGCTGGAAAGTTCACTGTCTATGGCAACACGGTCCTGCATATATACAACAAAGGTGACAGTGTGTCTTAGCACTCTGAGCATGACTGGTGCTGTGAATAAGAATGGTTGGTTGTAAAACAATCACTGACAAAAAAATGCACATGAGGAGAATACTGTATCAGGGCAACAAATCAGAGGTAGCAGAGCTAAGCTAAGCTATTATATGGCTCGCCAAGAGGAAATCCTCTCGCATCAGACCATCACTACATGTGAGACGTGAAAAGGCAGAAATAATATGAACAACAACCGACATGTTTAAAAGCAATATCAATTGCATTTTTTAATGCCTTAAATGGAATATATCTTCATCTTATAGAACTGTGATTGGAAAAGGTTTCAATATGCAGGAAACTGTTTGATTTGAAACGTGTAGCAGTTTCCATAAAATCTAAAATGAAAACACTAAACTAAAAAGGACCACCAGAATGCACCATGGAGTTAGAAAAAGCTGTGAAAGTTTGACAACTTAGTTGACAGATAACTATGCGGAACCCTCACCACAACATAATCCGAGTCAGCGTTTACATATCAAATAGACGCAAACCGATTTATACTAAAAAGTTGTGTCATCATTGTGCTTTCCTCTTCTTTTTTATCTTTTCGTTTAAATTCTTAAGATAGTCTTATTATTGATGTTAACTGTATATGTTATTGACTGTTAAACACTTTGGTCAACTTTATTTGTTTTCAAATGTGCAATAAACATAAACTTAACTTTACTTGACATAATTTGCTGTTTAATCAAAGACTGGATAACTGACCTTTACATCTTTTTTTTTTTCAATCTTACACTCAAATATGCTGTGCTACACAGTAACCCTGGACCTCCGTACAAAGCTCAGTAGAGCATTAAAAAGGAAATGGCATATGACTCACAAAGTTCACAAAGTTGTTCACAGTTTACGAAGCCACACAAGTACACATGACCTTGGTCAATAAGGTGTCAGGGCACTGCTTTAACCCAGTGCTATCAAAATGAACTGCTTTAACTTAATGGTCATCCAATGATGTAAATTTAAATAAAATGTTCCATTGTACTGATAAATGCTGATTGATGCCTTTGCTGGCTCTGTGCTGATGACTTGTACGGGAATTTGTAGATGTGTTGTAAAATGAAGTGCATAAAATATCAAAAGGATGTGGATCATGTTCTGATCATGCTAGGATCAATGGATTTTAATATGGGTATTTTCATGAACATTAGTAATTATTAGATGATGAAGAAGAAGTCAATCACTTTGAAATTCAATATTTTCTGACATTGATCCAGTTATTCATTCATCCTGTCTCTAGTGTCAGTTTGTTACAATATTCCAGTTTACTTTAAATCATTTCTATATAATCACTTGTTGACTTAAATCAACAAGGAGATTTGTCTTGAAGAGAATCTTGCTCTCTTGAGCTCGCAGTAATAAACAATATAATTGATTATTATCATCATCATCCAAATGTTACCAACATTTACAATAGGTACTTTTGCATCTATTTAATCTACATGCAGCACACATCTTCTTTCTTGATACATTCATTCACTCTCTCATGAATGAAAATATCCGAACAGCATGCCACAAAAGAAGTTGTTAAGCCATTTGGATCAAGAATCTCCCTGGGCAAATCAGCAATTAGAGCCTAAGCTGCCTTGTAAAATCAATTAAGAGTTGTAGTATGTGTTACAGGTACAAGAGGCTGGCACCTCTTTAAATGGACTTGCAAGTGAGCTCTTAAGCTGCCATGCAAGACACAGGGATTTGCACCACTTAATCACAACATTTTTATTAAATATTTTCATACTGTGAAGAGTAGCTTCACCCTGTAGTTTTGGCTTCCGAAACAGTTTTAAGAAATTTTGATAGCATTTCAGGTTTCTGAGAAGAAAAGCTTGGCTATGTATTTGTATTTAACATTAGGAAAACCTGTTTACTGTGAGCTATTATTAGCAAACAATTAGCAGATTTATTTTGTAATATTTGTGGCCACTGGATAAATGTAAGATGAATTTTTATATCGTTATTTTGCTCTATTTTGTTCTTACCAGCAAGGTTGTGAGAGTAAAATCACCTCGTTGTTGAATTGTGCTACACTAATAAACTTGCCTTGTCTAAAATGTTGCCATTTTATTTCTTTTAAAACATTCATTCAGCAGGAGCCTATCCCAGCTGCCGACAACAACAACAACAAAAAAAATCTCAGTGATCTAACAAAAGGAAAGACTTTAGAAAAGACCCACTGTGTCCGAGGCAAAGCAAAGTGAAAAAGCATTGATCTTACAGTGGAATGAAATCTGGTTTGCCCAAATGACCTGCTGATTTTGAGTTACCCAGCTTATTCTAACACAGTAATAAACACACAGTCAGAAAGTATCAGAAATCCAGTTACCACAGCCATTGCTGAGGAAAAACGGATACGTTTCTGTTATTTCAAGAAACATGAAATGATCCTGGAATATTTGTTATTGGAGCATTATTCAACTTAGATTTCTGTAAAGATTGTAAAATGTGATTTGCTATGTAATAGGATTTTGCTTTGTAAGCACTCATGCCTAAGTCAGAAGGAGCTTCTTCTTTCCAAGTCAGGCTGCTTGTACAACTTTCAGGATTACATTTAAAGACAAAGCCATTTTCAAATCTCTCTTTTCTGTCTTTGCTTCACTGTTTGAGAGAACAGCTGTTGGCTATGACGAGGCAGGAACACGAGTGATCGGAAACAAAGAGGGCAGCATCTGGTTCTTTGAAAAATAGTATGTTATACAATCAGTACGCTTGTGTGGCATACCACCACCAGAGAAAATTCCCTCAGTCTTGAATGATATTGTTTACTACACAGTGTACACTAAATTATTGTTCGATCCTGGAGCTGACCAGTTGATACTAGTTTTATTTCACAGAAAAAAATATACAGTTTGATGCCGTTTATACCCTTGGGCTTAGAAATACTGCTTTATTAAACCTTCAGTAAAGCACTGTTTACTGAATAACTTTGCAGTGCTTTCCTTAAGGTATGTGATAGATTCTATTTCTAAGTACCACATGTCCATGTCCTGAAATTCCCTACCTGGATCAAAACTGGCCATTAACAACAGCCTTTCAGAGTTGTTTGGTGTGCACTACAGCTTTTCTGCAAAATGGACCATGTAGAGGCACGGGGTCCATTTTAACTTTCACCAAGGTCAGTAGGTCGCTGCTGGCTTGTGCCGTATTCAGCTGGGAGCTGCAATTATGTGGTGTAACCATGTATCAAAGTGAGTTAGTCACCAGCTTGAGTTGCCCATTAGTAGTATACATCATCCTTAGTTACACCACGTTGAGAATTTAGAAGGCCACATGGAGCCCAAAGGGGAATCACTAGTTCATATGTAAATATGAGTAACTGATGTAGATTTCACCTTGGCTGCATGTATTGAGAAAATAGTGGCATTGAAAATGGGGGTTACTGCCCATATACTTGAAATGCCTTTGGTTGTTGCTGTTATGATTCTTCATACTAACTGCGAAATGCAAAACAGTTGTAAAAAAAGGAAACAAAGACAGGGAATGACTGCCATGTGCTCCCTACTCAGAATGTAAATAAAATTTAGGCTGCACATTTTTGCACGACCATGTTGCGTATCGTGTCTCATTGCAGTTATTCATGTACTTCCATAAAAAAAAAAACTGTCCCCAACTTCACATGGTTTTGCATTTGTATGTCTTTGTGTGAGAAGGCATACCCTGCTGTGGTAAAATAGTTTCACGCTGGGATCAGTGGAGCACATGTATTTCAGTGAATGCTGTTGTACATTTCCACTTTTGGAACGGGAGCAGCAGCAGCTCATTCTTCCTCACTTGGCCAGACCGAGTCAAAGATGCAAATATGGGCATTCAAGCGCGGAACTCCTGACCTCAGTAGGCAAGTCTGAAATTATGGAACAGCCAGCACTTTTCCCTCCTCTAAAAATAATGTGAAATATACATCGGCTTCTTCCCTCCATCTTTTTTTTACCTTCTGTAAAATTCACCCATCCATGATTTATTTATTCATTTTCTATGTTGCGGAAAGAATGTGAAAAAAAGACACAAATGACAGTAACAGACCTGGTGTGAATTTCCATGCTGACATATCAGACAAAATCATATCATGAAATTTTACAATCAGTCTATATCACAGAAGTTACTCCCTATATATAAAATGAGTGCATGTTCAGATTCTCAGTGTAATATTGGCATAACGGTGTGCACACAAAGTACACACCCATTTCACATTGTGGCAGTAGCAAAGGCCCCAGGCACCAAATTTGAGCCTTTGAGGGGAATGTGAAAAAATATAAAGCCCAAAAAGTTAACTGGAAACTGATTACAGTGACATGCTTCTTTTGGAATACATTGCTGTCATGCCTGCATGTCAGTATATGCTGTTGTCCATGGCAATTACAAGTGGCGTCACAATGCACTAAGATTAATGGGGGTGTTTGGCACATTTTTTGAGACCTTCAACGCAGTAGGTGGTGGAGTATATTCGAATATAAATCATCCCGAAAAGGGTATATAAACAAAGATTAGATTTATTCATTTATTTTTTTCACAAAATTACCTGAATATCAACATGCAGCTTGTTCTCTGAACAAATGTTATTTGGCTGCAAAAGCTAAGAGCAAGAAAATCTCCATCAGCTTTCAAGCATTTCAAAACAGCCCATGGTATTCAGAAACCAATGTGTCACACAGCTGGGCAGATATTCAGCAGCCCTTGTGTTAGGTTGAGTTTGTTCAGTGCGAGCTGTGAAGCACCCAAGTGGAACGTGCTGAAAAATAATTAGCACAATAACGTAGTGAAAAAGGAAATGCAACTTGAGGAAATCAACTGTTAAAGAACATCTGAGACTGCAACAAGCTGTGCCCAAGCATATGCTCCTTCCGTGTTTTCAACAAAGCTCAATCTCCACTCCCTGCAGGAGAAAAACCTCTATTTATAGAGGAAATTCAGTCATTCAACTTTAATGGTTCTTCAAGATGGACTGTCTAAGCTGTTTTCGCTCATTTCACAGGTTGTTTTGTGAGAAAATGTTGTGATGCATATTACCTTAACCATTCTTCATATATATATTTATATATATATATATATATATATATATATATATATATATATGTCTGATATAGTGTTGTGGTCTAGGAGTAGGATAAGAGTCTATTTCATAGGAATTTGTAGCAGAATCATATGAAAGGAAAAAAGCTTAGGTATGCAGAGTTGGGGGCAGAAGCAGAGCAGTGAGGATGGAAAGTTAGGATCTGGCCAGTGGAAGTAGGATGGAGAGGATTTGTTGCAAAGTCTGTTGTCTCTTTGTTGAGGGACTTGGGTGTAAGTGGACAGAGTGTGAGGAAAAGAGTGAAGGAAATGTCAGATGAGGCAGAAAAGTCTAGTCAGTGGATTTGGATTAGAAGAAGCAATAGTAGCTGGGGGCCCAGCAGGGGGAGCACTTAGGGTAAACAGACTCTTGGGGGAAGCAATGAAGAAATCCAGGATGTATTTAAGTGGAGGGTGTGGCCCGTGTGGGCCTTTTGAAACCAGGCGGCCATTTCAGGTGAGTTAGCCTGTATGGCCTTGTGTTTGCTGGCATTTTTTTTTTAAGTAGACTGTAGCACTGTTTAGATGAGTTTGTCTGCTGAATCTGCTAGTGTGTCTTGTCCTGCCTTCACCTCTGGCACCCTCTATACTTTCATTACCCCCTACCCGAACCAGGGTTTGAATCTCATTCCTACTTTTCTTTACCTCTTCTACTTCTACCCCCTTCCCGAACCAGGGTTTGTATCCCCACCACACTATGACTGGTGCGCAGTTGGTGAGAGGCTGGAGTAGCTTGTGGTTGTAGAAGAAAATATGGTTGTTGTGGTGTGAGGAGCAGTGATGGCTGGCATTACGGGAGAGACTCTGGGATGCCAGTGGTCACTGTCTAGCCTCCTGGAGGTGTCTTGGGCCCAACTTGACAAAACACTGATGAAAGGAGGTTCCCACCTGATGACCCCAATGGCATGTTGGTCAGCACTGCTCACTGATCTATATAGGGAATTATTCACTGAGTCTGGTCCTTTTTATTTTGGAGCACAAGTTTTTTGTGTTTACTTTGAATATATATACAGTATACATAGAAAGAGGTGTTTCCATGGTCTAAAAATGGGGGAAAAGCAAACGTGTCTGCATCTGTAAAATCACTTAATCTTATCAAGTTAATTAAAACCCAAATGTTGCAGTCATGTCAATTTAAGTGGAAACACAAATGTATCCACAAACTCAACCATAAGTCTTTGGTTTGAGTGAGTTTATAACCTCACTCAGGAAAAAGAAAATGCAGACGGCTACCTTTAGAGGTCCATTTAACACATCGACAGTCTCAACAAAATTCCACTTACTGAACGGTTTTCAAAATATCTGACTGAGGGAAAATCTATCTCCTGCATATGCCTTTTCAGTGTACCACAAATCCAGCTGGTAGCACTTGTGTAAAACTCAACTAAAGCTTGGACTAACATGTTCTCAGATGTATGAATTGGTAATAACCTAGTCTTGTTCATCTTGCATTAACATCACAAAATGGGCTGGCAAAGGTGTATTGTCAAGATTACAGATGAGCTACCATTCAGTTCACAAGACACCGCTGTCAAAACCGTGATGTCCTTTAATCTATCAACTCGTTGAAGTTCATTCTCTGGTATTTGGAGAAAGTATGTTGGCCCTAACCTCATATAATTAGGAGTCCATAACAGTGAGGTGTAATTATCTGTACCTATACAGTCCTCCCACACAGTCTATTCTGCAGGGGCTTACTGCAGCAGCTCGACTGAATTGGGGGTATTTATACATGAAATTAAGGTGTAATTATAACTGGTTTGGTGCTAAAGGGGCTGAAGGTGATTATGTCCATTTGCATATTACACTGATTTAATTTTTTTTTAAAGCTGCTCCCACAAATACAATTGATTCTAGCACATTTTAGATATCCATCAAAACCCAATTGAAACGTATATATGATGAGAGTAGAGTTATATGTGAGAAAACGTTTTGCATTCTTAATGTATCTCCTGAATAAGGTAAAATGATTGTTGTGCCATCCATTGTATATGGTGAAACAGACTTAATTCTAAATGAAAGGGCCTTTTCTTTAAAACAAAGAATTTAGACAATGTTTTTCTCCAGAATGAATTACCATCATGTTGTTAGTGATATGATTGGAACTATAAGCAATTAGAGATTCTGGTGAGAATCTGAAGAGAAATCATTTGAACTGGACCTTCAAAAACAAACATTAGTATTCAACTCATTTCTCACAGCCACAGCATTATCTAATTTGCTCCACTGGTTTGTTTTGTGGCAAATGGGGGACTATTATATGGGATGCAGACCAAAGAGAAACTCATTACTTCTCACATTATCACTGGAAATGCGTTTTGGAAAAACTGAGCTCAGCCTGGTTGCAGGCTGAAGCTTTGGCGTCTCGTCCAGGTTGTAAATGGACCCCTCTCGGCTTATTCGCCATTGTGTCCAAAGCTGTCCCCGATATTTGGTGAAGGGATGTCATGACTGCTCCAGCTGTCATTGGCACAGCTGTTCACTTTCCTCTTGAGTGAGCAGAGCTGCCTTCGCCCTGCGGCTTGATGCTGTGTGTATGGGAGAGTGTGTGTCCAAGCGCAAGCATGCAGGGATACTGACAAGGTGCACAAGCACAGCTTATTCCAAGAAGCAGGAATATAAACAACTGTACACAAGAAAATTGGAAGCCGCAAGCAAGGGGGGCATTCTACTGCATGTTTCCCAACTATGAATATGAATTATACACTTCAGATTTCACTGTGGTCATGTATGACGTTTTTTATGAAGCTGTGAAGGGACAAACACATGTTTTCTGTTCAGAAGATTTCAGAAGAGAAACAGGATTATCACGAGAACCCGAGGAGAAAGTGCTGCTGATGAATGCACTGGTACATGATTGATTTCTTCACCCCTTTGGCCTGGGCAAGCATTTACTTTCTCAAAACACTCTTTGCACCGTGACGGTGTACCTTTAAGGTCTAGGTGTCCAAGGTGCTAGAAGGGCCATATTGATTGCATACTGAAATAGTCAGTTATGATGAATGGAGACTTGTTAAATCAAATTCAAAGATTAATTGGCCGGCGGTGGTGTCATTAGAACTTTGTGATGGGTGAATTAATTTGCAGATTAGACAAGAGGTTGCTACTATGTCACCATGCCAGCTCTGACAAGCTGACCCCAGACCAGATGGAAATGGAATAAAAGACACTTTATCATCTTGCACCTATAGTGTCTCTGACCTTTGGCATTAGGATTTATCATATACCTGTAGGCTTTTTCTTGAACAGGCATAATGGAATAGACCATTAGTCTCATAGATAGGAACAACATAAACAGTCTTTGTCTTTTTTTGGTTTAAATGTAGTGAGAAGAAAAAAGTAATCACGTCCTAAATTAAGAGAAGAACCCTCTCATTGTCGTAGTTCCAATAAAGCAGAATGAGAAAAGGCTATGAACGGTTTTCAGCATCTATATCAGTAAAGCTGATGAAAGTATTTTTGGCTGATGCGAAAAATGCAAATGCTGACAAAATCAACACTCTTTACTGCCAAATCCACCAACACGAGAGCAGATTTGGCTCATTTTACAAGCAGGCAATACATACACACATATATATGCATCTACACACTTTTGCGCACAAGGATAAATCTGTAATACACAGTGTCCCTGTGACCCTTATGCTCCATATGGTCAAGACGAGGGCAGAGAAAATAAGCACATAGCTCAGTGGGTGACTGCAGCTTGGCAGCCAGCAAAGCCTCAAGCTCTGTGGTGTTGAAGCAAGATAACCTGTTTCATATACTGTAATGTACTGCATAACCATGATTGTTGCAGATTTTTTTTTTTTTTGTTGCCTGAAATCAAAATCAGATTTCCTAAATATCACTTACAGTTTTATTATATACTACATTTCATTGAAAACCCAGTACTTTGCACTAAATAAGAAAATACAGAATTATAGAAATAAATGATGCATGCATTGATGTAATGAGCATGTTGAATGAAATGTTTTTTTTTCTCTCTCTCTCTCTCTCTCTCTCATATATGAAATCTGCCTCTTGTCTGCTTTGTTGACAAACTTAACTAAATAGCTGAAGGAATAATCTAATATACATGTAAAACTAGTATTTTCTGTTAATATCATGCAGCTAATATATGCTGTACGTGTTCCCTTTTTGTATCAGCTTGAGAGGAGCTGAAAGCACTTTCCATTATCAATAAAGTATGTGTCATTACCGTTTTTTATTGAAATGCATACAGCCGATAGCAAAAGCTTTCATGTCTTTATGTAATT
The DNA here is from genome assembly GCF_027942865.1 of Odontesthes bonariensis. NCBI lineage: Eukaryota > Metazoa > Chordata > Actinopteri > Atheriniformes > Atherinopsidae > Odontesthes > Odontesthes bonariensis. The sequence goes on along the minus strand of NC_134524.1, from coordinate 12,924,588 downwards.
CATGCCAATGACAGTGCCCCAGAAACATTTTATAGTGTTATGGCTTAGTTTTGCCAATAGAGCTATACAGTGCACTTATTACAAACTACTTTAGTAAATGGGGTGTTGTCCAAACCAAAAGATCATCACCTACAAAATAGAAGCACTAGGTAATCTAAATGTTTGTGAAATAATGACACTATAGGGTGATATACATACGGTGTGACTGGCCATTCCCATTTTCCCATATCTTCTAAACGGTTTCATAACTGGAGTGGACAGGTCTACCATTGGGTCACCCACCAGTACAGTCATGCATTTGACCAGGAATAAAGCTGAAATCAATTTCCACTGGTCGCTTGTTGGGGCCTTTTGAATGGCCTACTGTTTGTGCCTGAGGGAGCACTTACTCCACTTCTGCCCTCCTTTTGTCCTTTCCCCTGTGAAAATATTGCTTCCATTGAAAATGACAACTGCTTTTCAATCTTTGGTCAAAACAAGGGGGGCATTTTTAAAACGCCAGTGGCTCTAACAGCACTTAACAGCAGTTATCAGAGAAATCTATTGTGGGTTGGTTATCAATATGGGCCTGTGCATATTGGATTGCTAGAAATCAACTTAAGTGTTGCCTTCGGGCAAATTCATGTGACCTCCAAGTTGGCCACCTCTTTGCCGTAATTCTGATTTTCAATATGCTCCATAAAGGTGCTTCCAATTTGTGCTTACAGAAGAATTAAGTTTATATCTTTTGTAAAACCCAATCTGGATTAAAGTGTCCAGTTAATATCTTACAACCTTTTTTGAAATAACTGGTTACTACTATTCTTTGAGTGCAAAATTGAGCTTTGCATGTAACATGGAGGAAACAAAGAAAAAATACAATCCCTTTTAAACTTTGTGTCATATACAATTGTAATTCAATTACAATACCACCAGATTGGAATCTGCTGCAGAATGGCTTGTTACAACTCACTGCTTTGGGTAATGGTGTTTTCTTTGCTCTGGAAATGAAATATAATATCATTAAATAGAGACTGTAGAATAAAGTGTCAACAAATCCATCTTGGGTGCCTGCTCAATCTGTTTGTGGGTGTCGTGTGGCTCCCCAGTGACAGACCCTGCTCATCGTTGAAACATCCTGCTCATGGAAATCTCGGGGATTTGATTCATCTGACATTGTAAAGATTTATGATTCTCAATATGTAGAAAGGTAGGAACACAGACTGCCTATTATGTGAATTTTCAGAAGGATATGGAATGGTCTAAAGGCATGCTGGTGGTATGAAAAAGAGGTTTAGATAAAAAAATTATAAATAATGAAAATAAACTTTTAAAAAATCTGGTGACGGCGGTTACCTAGTAATATGTGTGCATGCTGGGTTACTTAAATTCATGCCCGTGTAAGTATAAAATCATCTTTGAACACAGTTATAAGCCATGACTGAATACATTGACATGTAACAGCCAAGATTTCCAGTGTCTGCACTAAACCCAAGATAATATTTGCAATAGTACCACTGCTTTTAGCTCCAGAGAACAGTCAAAGGGGGCTGAGTAGAGGAGAAGCAATAAAGAGAAGCTTTGATGTTGTCATGCATGATTGTATAGAGGCATCCTCAGGCTTGTGACAAGGGTGTTGATTTAGTGACTGCTGTAGAAACAAGAATACAGATGGCTTCTGGTGCTATTTGGGGCTGGGCTCTGAGAATTAGAAACCTCTCCTACATCTATTATCTTGGGTGACACTTCAGACATGAGCATCAGATTTAGTTTCACAAGTATGGCGAAACGCCAATTTAATTAATTTACTTTGGGGGTGGCTGACTGTCATTAGGATGACAACTATGGAGACCGGCACAGGAGCAATTAAGGAATTTTACAACACTGACCAAGCCAGCTACCATGTATGAGCTTCCGTGTATTCCCCCAAAAAGGAAGTTTTTGTCTTTATTTAAGAAAAGAAATAAGTATCTTCAAAATTTACTTAAAATCAACGTAGAATTTGTGGCACAACAGACATCAAGCTTAGATATATTATATGAAGTAAGCTTTGCATTGTTAAATCCAACAGAAAAAAAACAGTGATAGTTTGGCACTGAGTGTTAATTCTAGTGGCACACATGAGGTCTCCAGGTGTTGTATTGTAACTGCAGGGCAGTCCAACTCCCTAACAGGATTCTGCACCTGAGCTTGAGACTACCGTGCCAAATATTATGAAGCTGTTTGATTGTGAAATATAGTCCATGTATCATGCAAGCAGGCAGTTAGATAAAGGTGACAGATGTCTACCTACATCAGACTGAGGAAATGAATGAGTGCAACTGCAAAGTGCAACAAATCAGTTGCGTCCTCTCTATGTGCTCGACATCTGTGCTTAAGACTGCCGCCAGTTGCACCTTAAGTCCTTTTTGTTAAAGTATCAGGAATGTAGACAAGGGCAGAGTACCCCAAAAAGTGGAGTCCCTTGCTTTTGAAAAGGGGGAATCCTTGGTTCGGTAGCTTGAAATAATTTTCCAAGGCCTTTATGTATCTGCATTAAGACAACTAGTAATGAATGACTAAAGAAAGTATGGGAATATTTTTGCCTATCTCCAAACTATTGACTCCATCTACTCCACTGAGTTGATTCATTTATCCAGCACTGTGCCATGTAACAGTGTTTTAAAAGTTCCAATGAATGTCCAAGGGTCACTAATGATAGGCCAACCAGTGTCACTTGGGTGTCTAAAACTGTTGTCATGCTGTGACACATATTTTAACAAAGCAGTATTAACAAACCTTTCTGAATTGGAATTTCTATGTAAACTTATAAAGACAATATATTCTCTTGTGAATAGTTAGAGGAAACAAACACCAACACTCTGAAATTAGATTGAAAGTAGTGTAAGACTGAAAGCTGGTAATGTAGTGTAACAAGTAAAAAAAAGTCCTGTGAAATTGCACATAATATTGTGTACCAGGTTGAAAGTGAAAAATCTTCCCTGAGCTGTAAATCTAATCATCTCTCAAAATCAAGTTAACATATAGTTGTAAAAGCCTGAAGTACTTTGAAGAGAACCAGCAGTGATGTCATCAGACCTAGTTTTAATTTCCAGTAAAACGTGTTATGAACAAGACCCATTATCTCCCTCCTGATATGACTTACCAGCAGCAGTCTATTGTACATTTTACTTGCAGTTCATGGACATTTGGCTAAACCCAGCTCAGAGGCATAATATAATCAGGGGAGCTATATTCTCGTTGCATAGAATACCCAATATTTGGAGAAATGGGATCCAGTGCATTCTCATCAAACCCAAGGAATGAAGTATGAAAAATTTTATAGCTGTGGTATTTGCTAGAATAATGTGCTCGCCAGGTGAATAATCACACAAGGTGGAAATGACAAACCAATGTGCTATGCCATAAATAAGATGGAAAGAGGACAGATGAATTATTATTATCCCTTTAGGAGGCTGTTCTGCTGTTTCTAGTCTAAAATATAAAGCTAGTGCTTATACATATAAATTCAAACTAAGGCCGTTAGGCACAGTGCCCTAACACTCAAAAGGTTTTTCGATGAGATAAAACAAGATGATATATATTCCCAAACACTCAAGCCACTGCTTTATAAATATGATTACCGAAATACAGCCACTGTACATTGTACAACTGTCAATAGTTAGCTGATATAGGATTCTGCTGCTGAAGTAAGCTGTAAAAATACCATGTAAATTCTAGCGGAATTTTTCAATTTTTAGAAATAAACTGAACTTATTTTTTAATTGTTTCAGCAACCTATACTAATGCTAATAGCAATATTGAATACATATTTTAGTTGAATCTTGGGCATCTAGGTCATGGTAAATGCAACTTCTGGAAACAAACCTCTTTTTTTTTGGGGCATGAAATTTCACTTCTCACCTACCAAGTCTAGCTTTACCTGCCTTGATTGTGAATCGACAATTTGTTAAAAAATTTCACAGTTTTTCAATTTATAATAGTCAAAATATATTGATCTGGACCAGAGTAGTAGGCTGATCAACAAAAGTGAATGGACTGCTATACATAGAAGATGATTCTTTATATTGCCACAGTAACTTTCACAGATCTCTGAATTCCATACCTAAAGTGAAAGTTATATATGTTGCAATCGTAGTTTTTTTATAAAATTTTTCATGTTTGTTTATCAATCTGCTTAGTAATTTAAAATTCAAGTTTCAGTCATCGGAGGTGATGCTTGAAAATCCGATAAGAGCAGATTTAAAAAGATAGTGATCTAATTTCTGACTGTTATTCATAGATATCCCCTGACAGTCACATGACCTTCATAGTCACTGCTTTTTAATGGATAGAAAACAGTTAGCCTGGAAAGTGAACCACATCCAAGGGTTCTATAATGCACCTTGACTTCCCTGTTGCTTTGTCAAAACAACGGATTGATAGAAACCTATATCAGTTCAAGTCTTAGAAATGCCACAAAGGGGCAGCTTGAAAGAGGATGGATTATTTCCTCTTTGAAACTTGTGATTCCACACCACTAACCTGAGTGTTAAACTGGTGGATGATTTCTGATATATCCTTCCAAAATAAAAAAGGGCAGCTCTGTCACACTAAAGAGGTCAAAGAAATCAAGTGAATCCAATGGAGAGGTAATGCTTTTGGTAGGGTCCATTTTCTAAACTAGATAAAGTGTATCTTTGGTCAAAAGAAAAGCCTTGTTTTTCATTTTCCAAAGGTTCCATTCAGCTATGTCTGCCTTATCTTCTATCCACAGCCAACTGTATGGACCAACACTGCCTTGATAGGACAAGTGTAAGATAAACTTGACAGATCAACTTTTTCGATAGTCACCGAGCCCATAAACAACTGGGGCCTCTAATCTGATAATCCACCAATGAAAGATTAGACGTGGGGGAGTATTATTGTGTTGTCACTCTTGCTTACGGGGTCACATGGGTCTTAACAGCCAGGGTTAGACAACCCCACGGCAAATCCAAACAAGGTGTCACATCTCAGCAGGTGAGGTGCAGCGATAAGAGAGACTGGGGAATATTAAATGGAGAAATGATAATTATCACATGCACTAATAAGAAATCAACAGAAACTACAGGAGGGTGGCAGAATAACTTTGTGATTACAGTTACTGTCTGTATATGAAAGGTCAAAGATTTAATGCCAGAAACAGTCAACATGTGTCAATCAAACAAGTATTTTCAAGCAACACACTGGAACTATTTAATACTTAAATATGCTTTTTATGTATCAGATTGGCTTTGTAAAACAAATCATAACCTTACTGGCAATGAATTTCAAACCTTAATTATAGAAAATATTAAAGATCAAAACAGGTAAATTATTCTCAAAATGACATTACGGCAGTCCACATAGTCTTTCTTTGTACTTTTCAGTTTGCAACCTTGCTTCTCTGTACATTTCTAAACCTGACATTAACTATCCAAACAGCTCCTGCATATGCTCACTGCTATCTCATGAGGAGAGTCGCTGAGTTGGAGTAATTCAAACATACTTCAAACTGCAATTTATTTTCCCTGAGTTGTAATTATGGTCTATTAAAATGCAAATGATGTCAATGGCAGTGCAGCGCTAATCACTCAATGTCTGTTTATGGGCAGTACAGCCACATTAGAGAAACTTGCACAGTGGAAACAGAGATGAACAAATCTTCTATCTTTGAGAGATCCAATAATTCAAGTCCCAATGGACGGAATTAACTTTACAGACTAATGTAAAGATACTCTAAACAAAAGAATATTCAAGTTTAATTTCTACTAAGTTACATAATATGTAACTTAGAAGAAAGATTGAAAATAATATTATTATTTTTCAATCTTACGGATATGCAGGACTGAAATCTGAAGCAATCTCTCGACAATTTCTAAGAGCTGACATGTCCTTCTGTTGACTAACATTTTATAAGCAGATGCACCTAAAATCAGCATGATGTTATGAGAGCTGCCTACAAAATTGAATGTACTTATATTTTGACAGTTTCAGACTGCATTCTTCATTGTACTTATAGAGACAGGAAACCTGTGTATTTGTTTTTATTGACACTTACTGGTATGTCAAAGTACCAGAGTGAGATAAGATACACTGTAAGATGCATTAGATTAAGCACATTTATTGAACAACCATTGCCATCGTAGTCCACGTCTACATAAATCTTTTAAATCTAATAAAGTTCTCCGTATTTTCTTTAATTGTACAAAGTAAAAGTATCGAAATCTGGAAGATTTTTTTGTAAATAACCTGAAAACTTTCAGCACTGTGAATCTCCAAGATGTGGCTAATTGTCTTGTTACTGTCAGTGCAGTCGGTGTATTTTTCTGACTGTCAATCCATTGGTTTAATCTTTGAATATTTGTCGTTATGGAATTGGGGCACCAACTACAGTGATGCAGACATTGTACCAGTCTGTCATGGTGAAGAGAGAGCTGAATTGTCATTTACCTGTCATATGTTCTAACCATTACACTTCATTGTGAGTTGTATGTATTAACCAAAAAAAATAATAAAAAAAAACAGATTGTGAAAAACAATGAGAGAAATAGGCGTACTTTGAAGGGGGTTGCAAAGTTACACTCTTGCATTTTGTTGAACCATCTTTAGTTATGCATTAATAATTCTGCAAGATCATGTGTTGATGATGGGAGATTTGGACCACTACATAAAGTCTTCTCCAGCACACCTCAATGGGGTTTAGGTTTTAACTTTTGTGGTGGCCAATCCATGTGTGACAATTTCTCATACTCCCTAAACAACTCAATTCAATTTAAAAAAACTCACTTATAATTTCACCTCAATGCATCCTGGCATCTTTGAATCTGGCTATCCAACCAGGAAAGAAAATGTTGCTGAACTTTGACCTGACCAACTCAAGCAACTCTAGATTGCGTTTGAACGGTTGGCCCTGGGCTTGGTGGCTGCGGCACTTCATCTGCCACTTTTCTTACCCTAATACACCCATCATTCTGGAACAAGGTGAATTTGGATTTATCAGAGTACATGACCTTTCCCATTGCTCTAGTGTGCAGTCTTTATGTTTCCGAGCAAATTGAAGCCTTTCACTGTAACTCCAAATACCCGGAGTTCTCTTTGCATTGTCTATGCTTTTTTGATTCCAGCAAACGTTTGAGGGATCTCTGATCAAAATGTTTCAGGATTTTCTTCCAACAATATTTCTTCCCCAGACTATTCTTCTAAGTTTTACTACCGTTTTGCACAGTTCTTAACCCAACTTTAGAAGTCTCAACAATTTTCTTAGTTGTTTTCTTTGCTTGATACAGACCAATAATTTGACCCTTCTAAAACATTGTAATATATTTTCCATGACCACAGGATGTCTCTTCATTGTGGTTGTTTAAGGAACGAGAAGCTACTCACTGCATCAGTTAAGGTTGAATAATTTATTGCCAGCTCAAACAAATTAATCCCTGCAGCATTTATCCAGAGGGAAGCTCTTACCTATTTCCTTAATTAAATCCAGGTGGTAAATTTTTTTTTTTTTTTTTTTTTAGACCAGGCCAGTGTACTTAAAAATTATACACTAAAAGAATTTGTGCTAATCAGAGATATAAAAATAAAGCTTTTGAAAAATGAGGAACCCTGCTATGCGCTGTACTGGTTTAATCCATTGTATGTAGTCCTCATAGCCCTGAGTCTTAGCCATGGCCCACACACAGGTCTCAATAAGAGTGTCTCTCTTAGTTTGAGAGATGGCTGAGCACCAATAATGGGAAAAAAAAACAAAACAAACAAAGCCTTAAACTGAAGATATTATTCTTAAAAAGAATGTTACAAATAACTAATTTGTGATGTTATATTCCTGTTTTATAATCCTAAATTAATACATTATAGATTTGATATATACAGTGAGAATAAAAAGTATTTGATCCCTTGCTGATTTTGTTGGTTTGCCCACTAATAAAGACATGATCATTCTATACTTTTAATGGTAGATGTATTCTAACATGGAGAGACAGAATATCAAAAAGAAAATCCAGAAAATAACTCTAAAGAATATATATTAATTGATTTGTATTTCAAATGTTGGAGAGTTTGGAATGTGTCTGTTTGTCTGATTCTGTGAACAGGTGACTTTCATACAGGTGATTAGTAAGAACAGGTGTCTTCAATTCAGGTAACAAGTTGATTGGGAGTGTCTAACTGGTCTGTGAAAGCCAGCACTCCTAATGCATACTAGGGGATCAACTACTTATTTCCCTCAATGAAATACAAATCAATTAATATATATTCTTTAAAGTTATTTTCTGGAGTTTCTTTTTGATATTCTGTCTCTCCATGTTAGAATACATCTACCATTAAAAGTATAGAATGATCATGTCTTTATTAGTGGGCAAACCAACAAAATCAGCAAGGGATCAAATACTTTTTATTCTCACTGTATATATCAAATCTATAATGTATTAATGGAAATGTTAGAGAGAAAGCAGTGGAAACTGTTAATGGCTGATTGTGGGTTATCATATGAGGCTCTTTAAGTGGTCCATAAGGATAAAAAGTGCAATATATATAAAAAAAAATTCAATAATCTCAGTAATTATAAAATTTAGGAGGGTGGAGGTAGGCCTAAAAAGAGTATCTGAGATGGAAACTGGCTGGAGGTGCTGTGGTGATTTTTGTGCATTTGAGCATCTAAACCTGTTCAAGTAGCCTCCAAGATAAGGTTATGGAACTGTAATTGGAACATTATGAGCTGTTTATTCCTCATAAAAAAATATTTTCAGTTTGCTTTCTTCCATATCATTCTGGTTCAAGGTGCTTAGCTAATGCATGTATGGTCACAGGTAGTATAAGTTCATGCATGTTAAACTTCACATTATTTCCAGTTTCACTTAAGTGAAAGATTCACTTGATCTGCAATTGTGGGAATGAATGTAATGAGCATGAGTAACATCTGCACAGTAAGCAAGCAACCAACTGCAAGTCCTCGTGACTGATGTTCAAATTATCAGCACCCTCAACATCCATGAGTGGGTGATGTTTGTGCATGTTTTGTGTTTTCATCACTTTTTTTATGCATTAGATTGAGTTACATGAGGATTAAAGCTTATCTACAGCACTGTTCACCATGTGCAGTGACAGGAACCTTATGTCTCCCTTATCAGAAGGTTATGCTGCTGACAAGACATGATGTTATTAATAGCAAAAAACTGTGTTCGCAGGTATGCAGCTAATCAGTGCAGAATCTTGGCTAAAATTATACAAAATAAATAACAAAAAAATTGAAGATGTTGGATTTATGTTTAGATTTGAACTCAAAAAGAAATATTTATTTAACAGTTGACATATAGTACTGCAGGACCATGTTTTGACACAGTTGCATCCAGGAAAAAAAAAAAAGAAAATAAGCATGCTAAAATAAGACTGCAGGCATTATTAGGTAAAGAAAATCATCCTCTAAATTTAATAAATGGAGAACAGGCTAGTAAGAACATTAAAGTGCTTTTGTAATCACTGGTTACAGGATTTGTGAGGATACAAATAACACTACCATCCAATCAATACTATCATGTCTCCTCTGCCAGCTCATATTCAGAGCCCAAGCTGGGTAATAATGGAGGACTGACTGGACAGACTGTAGTATTCCTTTGGATCATAAGGGGCGGTGTCCCCATAAGCCATGTCTCCAGCCTGTTGATGAATTCATCTTTCTGACTGTCCCTGTGGGAGCTGGCCAGAGAGAAAGGGGGATTGACTTTTCATTAAGGTGATCACTGCATTGGAAATTGAATTTATTTTGGACTTAAGAACATAACAGAGCTGTTTGCAAGTGAGCCTGAAGGCCACAGAAGAATGCCAATACACAGAAAGCTGATGGAATGTTTAGGTTGACTAATAGTGCTCCCTGTTCCCTCCCGTGAAATACACACAGGTGTCAAGAAGCAACATGCAAAGTTGAGCACTCTGCTAATATCACTGGTTAGCCCTAATGGTGGGAGTACTGTAGTTGTTTTTTACGGGGTACTTGATGCTGTTAGCCTAGTTTGAAATGATGACAGCAGCCTTCGGCACATAACTTCATAAAAAGAACCCTCTATATGTTCATTACCCCCTACCCGAACCAGGGTTTGAATCCCATTCCTGCTTTTCTTACCTCTTTTATTTCTTCCCCTAGCCGAACCAGGGTTTGCATCCCCACCCCGCTGTGACTGGTGTGCAGTTGGTGAGAGGCTGAGGTAGATTATGGTTGTTGTGGTGTGAGGAGCAGTGTTGACTGGCATTAGGGGGGTCACTCTGGGACGCCAGTGGTCATTGTCTAGCCTCCTGGAGGTGTCATGGGCCCAACTAGACGAAACACTGATGAAAGGAGGTTCCCACCTGATGACCCCAATGAGATGTTGGTCAGCACTGCTCACTGATCTATATAATAGGGAGTGTAGGGAATTATTCACTGAGTCTGGTCCTTTATTTTATTTTATTTTGATTTTCTTTAGCACAAGTTTCTTGTGTTTATATTGAATCATAAAAAGAAGACATATATAAATATATTAAGACTTGTTGACACACACCCATGTAGACATGCTGTATAATAGCATTAGTGTATATATGGCTTATTGCTCTTGTCAAGTGCTAGAAGCAGATATATCAAGCAGTACTTATAAAAATATTAAAGAAGTCTAATTTATTTGTGACATCCTGAGAGATTCTTATTTGAATCATAAAAATCATCATCTCTATGTTTTTAATTACAACACCAGTTATGTCATCCTTGAAGAACAAGCTTTGTAGATTAACTTGTTCGATTACGTGCATATTAACTGTATAATTTTAGTCTCTCACTATTTCAGTGCAGTGAATTCATTTTTTTTTTATAGTCACTTAAATTCATGAGGGTTCAGCAAATATCAAGGGTCACTCTCTAGCACAGTACCTTCAACCTAAGTTTTCCACTTGCTGTAAATTTCATCAAGGTGAGCTTAAGTGTTTACCCCATTAATTTATTTCTGCTAAAGCCAGTGCGCTGACCCATAAAATGAGCTAAGATAATACTGACCTTAACATGGTCTTCTGCACATGGAGGTAATTGCTAAGGCTCCGGATCAATCAATATTGACTTGCCCCCCCACACTTTTTTTCCCACCCACTATTGCTTGAGCTGAATGTGGAAAATTGGCTTGAGACAGATGGAGAACATATCCCTGATAGTTTAACCTTTATCTAGCCAACATGTTCACTTATCTGTACAATTATAGATTTTGCCAGTCAAGCTGTTTCACACAAAATCTGTTGAGTATTAAAAGACAAGAGGGTACAGCAAGGCTAATTGTACATTGTGTGTGTCAGTGGAATTTTCTGCCTGCATTTATATTACTATATGTCAAAGCGGAACCACACAGTTATACATACTGTGTCCCCTGGCATAGATCACACTCAAAATGAAATAATTGATATGAAGCAATAATATTTTTGCAACAAATCACTTAAAAAACACGTATATAGACTTGCCTGCACAAACACACACACACACACACACATACACGCCGACATAACAATCTCTGTGTACTCTCAGGCATTTGATTTCTTTTTAATTTTTCAAGGTAGAGGCACAGACTTAGCAGGCATTCCCATCTTGACTTGATAAATCTCACAATCTTCTTTTCCTTGCCTCACTGAAGTAATTTATTTTCTATCTCTCCAAGCTATATTTTCCAGTTAATATTTCATTTTTTTTATACAACCTGACAACGGATGCCACAAGGGAAGATAAGAATTCTGAAACCTTTGCACTCTCACACTAAACACTATCTACCTTTGGACATTTTTTGAAAGAAATAAGACTTTTAAAATAGAGGAGTTCATTTGGAAACATAAGTGATTACTGATCGATTTTTCCTATATACGTTTGATTTATAGTTGGCTTCTAAACTCTGGGTTACAACCTGCATCTTAATAAAACAACTATACAACACACATGCACAATGAGTTTCCCCTCAGGTGAAGATCACACAGACTAGCTGTCTAGAGATGGCATTTATGGAGTTTTCAAACAAACATATCCTGATTGTGATCACTCAGACCTTTTTTCATACCCAGCAGCTAAACATTCATCATTTATATGTGACAAATTGACTCAGTTTAATTCATGATTATGAGGAGCAAAATTAAAGTAAATGTTTTCATTTTACAAAAACTATGATCTCATTGATTTACAAAGCCTGCTTGTATTTTTCTGCTGTAGAATCAAATTAAGTTTCTTGAGTGACAGGAAGCAGTATCCTTCTGGCTATTCAACTCACCCTTAATTTAAATTTGATAAGATTTCTTTTAGAGACATTGTTAAGCTATTGCATATTTCGGAGGCAAGACGAGTCTACCGCTGGCTTAACTTTGATGAGGTGTTAATATCTAATATCAAAAGCAGATAAAACTCTTATTAGCCCCAGTGGTCTTGCTAGAGTGGGAACTTATTACATAGAAGAGATGAGATGAAAGCAGATGAAGTAATAAGACTGCCAGGGGCTTTGTTACATGTCCTTAAGCTTTCTGATGGGGTCAACTTAATTTTGTGACTTAAATGCTGAGGGTTTGCGTGTGCAGACAATCCGACATTGTTTGAGAGATCTAATTCAGACTCTCATATTTCACAGACTGCAACATCTGGGGGATTACAGTGTCTCAAGCCAGAGGCAGTTTGATAATCGGTTGTCATTTTTAGAGTTGTATGGTCTTTCCAGCTTTTGGGCGATTTCTAAAGGTCTTTGGTTCACTCAAATGTGTGAGATTAGTAGGCTGCACTCCTTTCAATAACTTTTTCAATGTTGGTTTGGTTCTGATATTTGCCTATAGGCTTGTGTGGTAAAACTCTGATCATTTTGAATTTTCACAATTGACAGGAAGTGGAGCTATGCTTTATTGCCCAATACTACTCAACAAGGAATATTGCTCACTTGAAACCTGAAACTAGTTTTGCTGAGGTGGTAAAACACTGTGTGTGCATTTCCTCGATGCAGGTAGAACTTTCTATTTAAGATGTGTTTTTCACACTCCATTAGTAGTAAATGGTTATTTTGTTAGTACTTTCACATTCTTAAATGTAAATGCAGCCTTACAAACAGGTCACTTCCACATATACAGGAAGCAATTGCCATCTCAACCTCCTGAGAAAGCACAAACTAAGCACACTGTTTGTAAGCAGCAATCAATAATTTGGAGCAAGAGGAATGAGGTTTTGACTCAGTGACTGAGAGACGACATCAATACAAAACGTTCAACCTAAACAAGTCGGAAAACACCTTCAGTTCTTGCACTGTGTCCCATTGATTTCTATTCAGCTCAACACAGATTCTGCAGCATTTAGGCATTTAATTCCCTTTCAAGGAAAGTCATTACACAGTGGAGCATTTAATTAAGCAATCACAGTGGTGCAATCTGAATGATTCAGTGTCTAAATATGGGCCAAGTTGGCATCTGTGTGCCTTTCCCGTTCCTAACAAAGCTGATTCCAAAATGTAAGATTTACGGAAAAATCAAATGCTTGACAATGACATGTTCTTCATGAGCTATTAGAATGCATAGCATTTCAACACATGTAAAGCACAGACGAGCAAGAAAACAGTCAATATAATCTACCTCTTAATTCAGTGTCTGAAAATTATTTTATTTATTTTATTTTTAAAATCAAAGAAGCGTTCTCACCTCTCCATGCCTCTGTGAACAGGGAGACAGTTTATGGCGTCTGGATGTGCCCTGTGTGCACCTGGATTGCCTTGTCCCGAATGAGATCAGCTTTAGTGACATCAAAATTCATATAAATGTTTATAGTTGGCCAGTCAGCTTTGCTTGTTGTGGTTTTTATAATGAACTTTGGATAATAGGAAATAAAATCCTTTAGGTGTTGATTGCATTGCTATACTGTATCGGGCTGTTTACGAAAAAAGAAATATCACAAACCATAAAACGGTATTTTTTTTACTACGTAATTCATACATTGAAAAACCTGTTCCAAAACTAGTTGCTTTTGACAGATAATCAGATAATAGGCACTTAAACGTGTTTGTGGCTGAAAGTAGGTGACAAAACAATCTCTATACATGTATAGTCCTAGAGTAAATTCCAAAATGCTTATAAATGTATGTTTTTGGTCAATGGAAAGTTAATTTTATGGCAGGTTTGCTTTTGATGTTGCAGAATATCTAACAGATGTTGCTGCGTTACTCTCCACCCCCTTTCTGTAGTCAGCAGATGTTATAAAGACTGGCAGCCACATGTATGGTTTGTTTGCACAGTATGTTGGTCTGTCAAAGCAATTTATTCTTGATTTGAGGGGGGTTTAAAGCACTTTGTTACAATTTCATAAGAGGAAAAGTATTCAATCTTTTTTGTCATGAATAATCACTGTTAAGGTAAGGTAGACTGTTGATTGATTGAGAGTTAGAATATTGACAGCTTTCTCATGTCTGTGTTAAAATGTAGTCAAAATTGGTTAACTTGCTTTCTATGAAAGCAGGAAACATGAAGAAACAGCTAAAATAGCTCAGTCCAGAGGTAACAAAAAAATCAATCGACAGCACTGGCACATTCATTGCTTATAAATTATCACCTTGTATCCAGCTGGGACTATTTGCCACCATCTGAGACACCATAGTCTCTTTGCCAAGAGGTAGCAAATTGTCAGTTTTAAATTCCACCTTCATTAACACAAACAAGACCGTGTGATCTCACATGAATATGGTAAATTACCACAACCTACTGACATCATATTATATGGTGAAAACACGTGTTAAAAACATGTGGTGGCACAATGGAAAACAACAAGCTTCTCTTCCATTATCTTAGTTACTGGGTTGATGAGCTCCATTAAATTATAAGATATATGGCATCATTTCTTTCACAAGATTTCATAATTTTTGTTTATGATGAGCGAGTTTGGGATTCCTAAACCATGACACTTTTATAAATCTGACCAGGTGCAAAAATCCAGAATGCTGCACAAGTTGGTAAACATAAAGAACAACACTGACCATCCTCTTCATAACATCATGGTGAAACAACGAAGTGTGATCAGTTTAAGGCTTCTTCAAAGATGCCCTTCCTACCAGCAGCAATAACTGTTTATAATGAAAGCTTGTAATGATTTTTTCAACAAAAAAAAAAAAGAAATAAGTGCAACAATATAATTTCCCTTTGGGATAAATAAAGTACTTTTTTAATTTCCAGTTTCTAGATGATTTTGGTGCATCGACCATCAAACTATAGACGGAAATTAAAGTAGCTCTAAAAACACTTATTAATAAAAGTCTGCTGGTTGAACCTTTCTCATACCTCTGCCTGTGGATTCTTATCTCGATGCCACTTGAATCCTTGTGTCAACCACAGCAAAAATGAGAACTGACTTTCCATGGGCACAGTTTTAAAAGCAACAGTCAGCCAACTGCAACACATTGCCAGCCCCCACCACTTAATTTTGTTTTAAATAAATGATATATGTCTGATTAAGTTGTTATGTTTACTCTGCTTTAACTGTTAATGTAGCAACTAGAGATCTTGTTTCTAAGTAAGCTAACAACAGATGTACCTTGTTTGTGGAATATTTGTGAATACTTCCTTAAATTAAAAACCAGGATTCAATTAAAAGCTGGGCCTCTTATAATTGCTGGTGGAAGGGCCGACACAAACATATACAGGTCAGCCTCCAATACGAGCTGACAAGAAAGAGGAAAAGGGGAAAATATAGAGTTGTTACATATGATCATGTGAGGGCGCAGTTTGATAAATTAATTCTGAACCATTTTGGATCAGTTTGATAAGCTGCTGCATATGATATGCTTTATGCTTATGCTTTCAGAATAAGAGCCTTACTAAGAGCAGAAGTGTTTCCAAACAAAAAAAAAACAACTTTTACTTGGATTTTACTTGGGGATTTTACTTGGATACAGAGAAGAAGTGTTAAACGTGTAGTAGCAGCTTTTCAAGCTAGTTGTTAGCCCTATTTGCTGCTATTGTTTATCCAGCTTTCTGGCATGCCGTGTGCTCAGTCTGGTAATCCATCACAAAAGTAAAACTTGTAGAAATTATCATATTTTTGACCAACTCACATATGAACACAGATATGTGAAAATGAGGGGCAAGTGTTTATTCGAACCATTCAAGCTTTTGTTTGACACATGAGTCATTGTAGAAAAATATGACAAGACATACCAATGACAAAAGGAAAATAGATAACTAAGTTAAAGGTAGGGTAGGAGATCCTGGATTTTGAGTCCAGCGAAGCTGCATTTTGAAAATACACCGGTAAAAAGTCCCAACCCTTTTCTTCACTTTCCCCCCGAAGCCACGCCTCTAGAGTACATGAACGCGCACGAGCACGAAGGTGCACGAGCGCTGTTCTGACAGCAAGCATCGATCGTTGCCATATTTAGTATTTAGTATATGCTAACTATACGTTTAATAATGCTAGGTGCTAGCCAAGCTGGCTCTAGTTTAGCTTCCTGCCAAGCTTCGTTCACGGAGCAGGGTACGCGCACAGGGGGAAGGAGGGGGAGGGAGGAGCAGATTGCAGTTTGATAGATGGCATCAGAATCCAATCATTGTTCAGTATGATTGGATAGTGTTTTTCCTAGATTGTACATTCTAGAGGCCACTAAAACTTTTCATATTTGTGTCAAAACTTTTAATTAATTGGTTACAATGGGGGTATGAAGAGTATTTCAAGCAATATGTAAAAAAATGTTCCAGAAAAAGATCCCCTACCCCACCTTTAAGTAAAAAAAAAAGAAAAAGAAATATTTATTTAAAGAAATATAGTATCAAATTTAGTTGAATATGGACAGAGCCAGGCTAACTATTTCCTCTGGCTTCTAAACTTCATATATACACCATAACTTAAAATTAGGTTAGCTTAGGTCAGGTTATTAGTAGGCCTGGGCAACGATTAAAATTTTTAATCTAATTAATCACATGATTTCCCTGATTAATCACGATTAATCGCATTTGTACACATAATCCAAATAACATTTGTTGTGCAAACACACTTTTAACATCAGCATTTTTATGTAGTTTTTATGTAGAAGCCTTGCTCCACTGCTTGCTGGTATCAATTGTGTGTTTTGCCTTGAAGTGATATTTTAGACTGGAACTACTATGGTGATAAGACAATTCAACTTGGCTGTAAATGCAGGAGTTTTTTTTAAAATTTATTTTGAAATATGTGCTTTTATGTTGAAACAAGTAAAACAGGAAGTAGCGCTTCACACCGTGAGCTTCACACCGTGAGCTTCACACCAAGACCGAGGAGCACCTGTAACGGTGATGTTACCTGCTTGTTTATTTTTATTTTATTACTCCATGCTTCGTGGTGTTTGCTGTAACTGTGTGAATGTGATGCATTCAACAGACTTTTTGCAATAATAAAAACTGCCTTACTGCATGATAAAATATTTATGGGTGTTAAATAATTAACAAGTTAACGCGATAATAACGCGTTAACGCGCCTAGCCCTAGTTATTAGGTGTTTTTCATGCTGTTTAGTTTGAAGTTATCACTCAAATTTATGCACAAATGTACTGAAAGCTTTTGTGACTTTAGTTTCTATCCCAAACAGAAAACTCATTTTCTAATGATGTCTGGTGCTTTTGCATTTCAAAGACAATGTTTTGTTTTTTTCCCTCCCAAACTTGAACTCTGACATTCTAAACTCAGACTACACATGTTAATCAAAGTCAAAGCTTAATCCAGGACTGATAAGATGCTCTATTTAACAAGCTCGTCTTTAGCAGGGGGCTCGATCAGGTGAAATGAAGAGGAACTGATTGCTTGTGGTGATTGTGCTGATTACATTTTAAATTTAAAACTTTCTCCCAAGTACTTGGTCCTGAACAGTTTTGCACACCATGACATAGCAAGTTTAGAAAATATAATTGTCCTTCATTTAAGAATTGCATGGATACCAGCTTTTTTCTTGTAATGACAGTGAAGTTAAAGAAATGTGCATTTGTACTGTAATATTTTAGCTTGACCATCTCCGTAGCCATACTATTGGTAAATTGTCTGAAATAACACTGAATAACCAAGATCCAAAAGTTGAAAGTGAGTCAAACCTCTTGCCTGAGAAAAGCAATTTTTACATGATACTGTTTATGTAAGGCATCAGCTGCATTAATAATAAACATGTTTTTGAAAGTTTAAAAAAAACAATAATGTTTTGCAGGAGAGAGAGTTAAACTTCCCTGACTTTCTTATTCCGACTGCAGAGAGAATCTACAATGACTGGGATCCATTACACAATTTACAATTTACCCCCCACTCAAAGTATTATGGATGCCTGTGCTACAACTGTCATATAAATGACATACAACAATTTATACTGGAAGACATTTACATAAAATATGGCATAATGGCAGAGGAAGTAATTTGTGGCTGTGTCCATCCTCTTTTGAGGATGGCAGATCATTTAATGTGTATAAAATCAGTTACAAACTGCAATTCAAAATCAGACTGGATTAAGAAGGGAAATATTAAAATGTGTGAGAACTCAAATCCTTACTGTTTACTCATGATATTCATTGTATTTGATGCAGATCTTCTCTACATTCAGTAGAATCACTGTGTATAAGCATGAGAAATGTGCTAACGCAAGATCACAAGAGGGCTGCGACTAATATGAGCTATCAAACCAATTTGAAACCTATTTCAGGAGAAGATACGGAAGACTCACGGATCCTTTTGCAAAAACCCATCAAGCTCTCTGAACTTTTGCATCCTGGTGACTTCAATATCATGGCGGAGGTATCAATTTTATTCTGGAAAATCACTCTTTATTTCTATTTTCTTTTTACATAATATGCTTCTTTTGCATTCCATTATCGAGAAACTCGTGTTGGCTTGAAACCATATATATCACAGCTGACATCAAACTGTGTGATACTGATATGAAAAGTTAACTTGGAGCAGGAATTTTCTTAAACAATCTGTAGCTCAAGCCTGAGCCAAGCCAAACCTCGCTACTACCCGAATGCTTACATCTCGAGAAGAGATGTTAAGAGCATTCCTTGTCATTCTTAGATTACTTTTGCTAAGTTGTTAAAGATGAAATGAAATAATAGCACAAGCTTTTTAAATCAAAAGACACTGCAAATTCACATACTTTTCTATTTCTATATCAAACCTCTGTTCCATCGGTTGTGTGGTTTAAGCGATCTCTTCACTGTCTGTACTCGTCTAGTTTTGCAAGTAAAGATCTGGGAAAACTTCCAAAGCTCTTGCTGTTAAGTTAAATAAAATGATCTTTGTTTCAGCATGAACAACATTCATATGTCAGGTTGCTGTACATGAGCTGCTGAGGTCACAGCACAG
The DNA here is from genome assembly GCF_027942865.1 of Odontesthes bonariensis. Taxonomy (NCBI): domain Eukaryota; kingdom Metazoa; phylum Chordata; class Actinopteri; order Atheriniformes; family Atherinopsidae; genus Odontesthes; species Odontesthes bonariensis. The sequence continues at coordinate 12,905,292 of NC_134524.1, read as the reverse complement.
GAATGAAGCTTTTCAGTAGTGAAATGTTTTAGTTTATTTAAACTCCTTTTATTTTTCCCCCATAGCAGCAGTTTGATTCAAAATACTGTATCAACAACTTAAAGTAACTTTAATCACCTTAATATCTGAACTGAGAAGGCAACAGATGTTGTCTTTATGCTTAAATAAAAATAGCATTATAAGTTTAAGTAAATGCAGCATGTGTACAATACTGTATGTAAAGTATAAAGCAAGTTTGCCAAAATGTCTCAGTGGAAAATTCATAAATTGAGAAAGAATATGGGGCTCAATACCCTTAAAGTCTCTACAGGATGATTATTGTAAAAAGGGTTAAAACTATAAGAATGTATCAATGTAAAAGCTTGGCTTTATAAGGGTGATGTATTTGTTACTTTTGCAGCTGTACTGTTCATATTGATAATTTTTTTGTCCACATAATAGCATATGGTGTATCAGTGGCATATTCATAGAATGAGCCAAACAGACTGCAAGTCTCAGTTACGATCAATCATTTTAGAATAAAAATGTTTAATGATTGTTGAATTAATATTATAATATAATAAACCCTTAAACTGAAGAAAATAATATATATATATATATATATATCATAAAGTTCTGTAAGTCATTTTATGATGGTAAATGTGTAAAAAAGTGTGAAAATGAAAGAAAAGTAAAACCAGTGAAGTCATCCAAGCTTGAAAATATTTCTAAATGTCAATTCCATCTTAATTTACCTCTCCTTTGCTCCACAAATGAATGAATGAGATATAATATCATAATAAAACTAAATGCCTCTTAATATCAACCACACAGATGAGAGCAAAATCCTCAAGAGAGGCTTACCTTGAGGTTGAAGGTGTGAAAGTCATGGAACATTCTCTCTCCTGAGACCTGTGACAGAGTGAAGGAGGGATGAGACGTCAGTCATGATTAAGCCACAGTGCAATTACAGAGAAACTCCTTCGACAGTGATTGATCAATGAGGAACTCCTTTAATGAAGACAAGGACTTCAGGGCTCCCAGGAGCAAAGTAGGAAAAGTAAGAGGAGGGAATAGTGTCCCAGATTTCTAAAGCACAAAGAAGATCATCCTGTCAGCAGCAGTGCTGTAGCAGTGATGGACATATAATATGTGCATGTGTTTGGCTAACTCCATACAGTTAAAACAGCACCCTATTGAATTACTGCAAGAGTATTAAAAGTTAGAAGATGAATATCCATCAAGACCACACTTTCCCAATCATTAATATGATCAAAACTAGTGACATGAAAGAAGACACTAGGTAGAACCATCAAAGAAAATTGAAAAAATAACAGCTAAGAAATAAACAATTTATGTTTAAACATGTGAAATTGTTTCTGCAAACTTCATGAGAAAGGAAATTCACTCCACCATAGTCCTCAAAGACGAATCTGTGGTGGTGAGAGCAAACTAATGCAAAAGGTCATCCTGTTTAAAAAAAATAAAATAAAAAATAGATAATCCACATTCTGCAATTGCGATAATGGCAATACACAAATTCCATAATAAAATTGCTATATATATCTTATTCTTTACGATAATATTTTGCATGGGTGCATGAGTGAGTTGTTTCCCCATGTGTACAATGTAATTAAAAGTTGGCAATATGGTTCTTTATGGAAATAAATACTGTTTACGTTTAACATTAACTCTAATTGTATGCAATTATGCCTCATTGGTTTAATTTTATTTCATGAATTTATAACTTTTTGAAAGTACAGGATGATAAAATACAGTGGAATACAAAGATGCTTAGAATAAAACTTCTCTGCATGCTGGCAAGGCTTTTATTGTGTGTTTAATTGGTGATTGTACTCATTGTGCTATTTGCTGTCATTGTTTGGCCACACTGATACTAGACAAAATAGTTATCAAAGGACATATGGAAGAGTTTAAGATGAAAGCTACTGGGAATTGAAGTGAAAACTGATTCTTGAGTGAATAAAGGCATGGCGTGACTTGTAAAAAGAGAAATGAAATGGGCACAAAGCCACAATGCTTCTGGAAGAATGTTATACAGATTAAACAAAATTGGAGAATTAGTAAATCACACCAGTTTCATGTTCACAACTGCAAAATATAACCTTTCAAAGGAAAATACACACTATCCCACTGTGAAGTGTTGAGAAGATGCAGCTGTGAATATCGAGTTGTTTCGCTACATCTGGCATAAGGTTGAATCTGTGCAGATAACTATGAAATCAGAAGATTATAAAAGCATTCTGGAGCGAAACATACTGTCCTGAGCCAAACGGCTCGTTCAGTAGCAGGGCATGTCTCCTCCAAAATGATGACCCGAAAACATAAATCTGAAAACGTCCAGGAAGGGATAACAGAAAAACATTGAACCAGTCTGTGGTGAACTGCTTTGAGTCCACTCTTAATCCAATTGAACATTGATGAAAGGAGCTGAAACTCACAGTTGAGAGATGGTGACTTTAGAGAGCTGGAGCAGCTTAATGGGCTAAGCCACCAGCTGAGAAGTATCAAAGTGTCATTAATAGCTACAAAGAGTGGTTGATTGCAGTGATTGCCACATAAGGGTGTGCTACAAAGTGTTAGTGTAAGGGTTTGCCATTTGGATTAGTTGTTGTATATAAATAAGTAATATATTACAATTTATCATTACATAGAAAATCAAGGCAACCCATCTGTTCTTTTGTATACAGGAAGGAGAGTCGTGGATGTTCGCAAAACAAATGCTCAAGTTTTTAGCGAAAGCACCAAAACTATACAAGACAAGCAATTCTTCGGAAAATACTAATGTGTGCATCATTATGTCTTGACAAAAGTGGGTTACTGACAGATGGCTGACAACCAATCATTAGGCACACATCCCTGCTTTTGGATACTGATGCTCTGTGGTGCTTTTAACTCAGTTACACAAAACAGGCTAAGCACAAGGGGCACTTAAATATGACTGCCTATGTTGGTCCGTCACAGCCTCATTGTTAAAACACCAGAGTAAAAGGAAATCAATCAGGCCCCTGAGGCAGACGCTTCAAATGCCACGGTGTTGAAATTCATTTTGTGATTTAGCCCTGTAATACACTCCCTCTAAAAATCTGGACTGCCTTGTAGTATGACCTACCATAAGTAGGGACATATTTGCTTTCTGTTCAATTCATGCCATATACGCGGGTGAGTGGGGCACTTGGCAACAGCCAGCCCTTCAAGCAAAACATCTGACTGGTTGCTTCCCTTTTTTGCCCAACTTCACAGTAGACACACGCTCGGCATGTGCATACATCTGCAAAAAAAGGCATCCCATAAGCAGAAAAAAAAAAAAAAAAGAAGGTAGCTATTTTTGCTGGCAAAATAACAGAAAACCGGTCAAATTTGACATTGTGTTTCATTTGGGTTGCTAATAAACAAGCAGCTCCTATCGTGTCATATTGTAGATATCAAAAGGAACAGGTTCTCGTTGCATGATATTCTATTAAAACAATGTTTGTAGAGTACACTATTTAAAGGTATACAAGGTAGGATTGGTTATCGGCAGTATAGCGATCTCTACTGGTCAACCTGAAATTCTACACTGTCGTAAAAATGCCCACCTTCCTCCCCCTCCCCCTATAGGTGGCCTAGACTTCGTCTTGCCCGGTGTTGAAGTCACATGAAAGTGCTTGTAGCTAGGGGAAAAAAAACATTTTCTACTTTTCCATGTAAACAACTTTGTATACTTTACCAAAGTTTTTCCGATATTGGCTGAACATCAGCTGAGTTACTGAGTTATCCCGAATAGCTTAGTACAAGTGCTAACGGACCCTGGCAGTATCTCCACAATTACCACACTAAAATCACATGCCATGACACCAAACTTCTACAGTAGTACAAATATGGTCTGTACTCACAAAACGATGCATTTGGAAGTTTGCACATAGTCCAGGAGTTTATTATTATCAACACGAGCCTAATAGCTTCTCTGCTGCTAAAGCTGCATCGACGTCACTTCCTTGATCTGGGAGCTTCAATGTAAGATGAGGGTTGATCTACTACTGTAGACAACAAAGTATATGCTATATTCTACATGAATTTTTATGAATTTCTATGTTGTAGAGTTGTGAATTTATTTTATCAATGGAGAAATTGAGCAGCCTTGCTTTGTTGTCTACAGTAGCAGATCAACCCGCATCTTACATTGAAGCTCCCAGATCAAGGAAGTGACGTCGATGCAGCTTTAGCAGCAGAGAAGCTATCAGGCTTGTGTTGATAACAATAAACTCCTGGACTATGTACAAACTTCCAAATGCATCGTTTTGTGAGTACAGACCATATTTGTACTACTGTATAAGTTTGGTGTCATGGCATGTGATTTTAGTGTGGTAATTTTGGAGATACTGCCAGGGTCCGTTAGCGCTTGTACTAAGCTATTCGGGATAACTCAGTAACTCAGCTGATGTTCAGCAGATATCGGAAAAACTTCGGGTGGGCTACTTGGCTGGATGTCACGGTTCAAATGACCCTAAGGTGAATCTACTCCGAACCATCACTTTAAGTCGTCGGTTCTCGGTGTCTTCCTCGGTGGCTCAGCCATGACCCAAACGCTTTCACCGCTTGCAAATGACTGCTAATAAGCTACAAAACTACAACTAGCATACAGTACCTAGCTAAGGGCCGTAAACACAAACGACTCTTCTCGCGCATCGCGAGACTTCAGAAGCGGGTCGCTCCTGCAGAAGTTACATATGGGATTCTCAGCATACAGACCCGTGTTGGGAGCGAGACAGGCTTCATCCGCTTACTATTGACTTGTTTAACCATTGGTAAACTCCTGAAGGCTATAATTTTAGGTGAAAATGCTACCTAGTGCCCCTTTAAGAACTGACAACTCGTCAAATCAGCCGTGAACTGTTTAAAAAAGACCAAGCCAATACAAATTCATACACAAGCACAGATTAGACAAATAATCTTTTTTTTAAGGAAGAATTTGATGATTAGGGTATTGCTTGATGAATTGACAATCCAAAGATTCTTTGATTACAAAGAAAGGACATTAATCATATTCCATTTTGATCTACCGCATTTAATTTTTTCATGTCTTATTGTTTAGATCCTTTTATCCAGTTATTTAAGATAGTTTTTGTTATTCTTTGACATTTTATTTTATGTTCTGTGTTATAAGTTCTGATTCGATTTTCATGTCTAGTATGACCTACAAAGCTCTAGTTTTTAATTCACTTATCAGTCATTCTTGAAAGAACATTGAAATTTTGATTTACATGTAAGACTGTTGGAGCTTAGTGATTCATGGCACAGCTGTAAGTTCATATTGAATCGAATAAGATTAGCTCAAACATTATAGTCTGTATCTTTAATCTCTTTGCTTGGCTTTGTCAAGATTTCCGAGCTCAAAGTAACAGAAGTGGGAAAGTCAAACAACCCCACAGTCTAAGGTGTTGTGTAGTGCTACTTTCCCAATACTCCTCTGTATCATATACTGAAACATGTTGGATTTTCGAAAAATTTTACTTGTCTTTTGAACAAAGTGTTTGCTCTTTTTTCTTTTAATGACTTAACTCTTGGATCCTCACTACAGCTTTTGTGAGCAACAGCTGCTATATCCACTTTTTTTTTTGTTTGCTGTGCACTCTGGTTCCCATAGAAACCAAGTCCAGTCACCCAATAGTAGCGAGGGTGCAACATCTCTGTAAGTGTCTTTAAGTGGATGGATTATAATGGATTCTGTTGTACAAGCAGACTCTGAACATAATTGCAAGTAATCAGCACTTAGTGTGTTATGCAGTAAGGGGCTGCCACATGTAGATGTTCCGTATCAAGTGATTTTTGAAGACCTGTGAACATTTGGTGCCACGGAGAAGTGGAACCAGAAACAAAAGCAGTAGCAAAAGTGCATGTTATGATTGTGTAACTCTAAACACATTATTTGTCTGGTTATAGCTGTGCCTGCATACTACTCCAACGTTTGAAATGACATACATATCAGACCACAGACCATTTCCTTGCATGATTTTGGACAGTTAGCCGTTTAGTCGCCTATGGTGGCATGCATTAGATGCAGAAATTCTCTTTAAACACTAAATGTACTTGGAGTACACTGAAAAACAGCTGAGGACTATAATAGCTTGAGTTGGCCTGAAGATTTTTCAATAAAATAAAATTTAAGATACCATAAATTCCAGACCAAGCCGTTACTTTTTTTCCCAGGCTTTGAGCACTGCGGCTCATAATACTTAACATATACTGCGGCTAATGTGTTTTTTTCTTTTTTTTTTTTTCATGCCGCCAAAAACATTTTGCCTCATAACATTAGACCAACAAAATTAAAGAATAGTTCACAGTGGTCAAGTTCTGAGGCTGTTCAATTCGAACACTGAATAAGATGACTTAGATGGTTTTGGTGCGCAGGAGGAAGATGAAGCAATAAGATGAAGAAGGCGATCAAAGACTTTTCCTGGTAGGTAATTGTCTTTTTTTTTTTTTTTACCAGCCATGTTACAGATACTTTTCGAAAAAAAAAGCATTTACAGATAGGTATTTAAGTAAAAACCATCGTTGTTACAGGCACTGTTCGGGAAAAAAAGCATTTGCTGTAAGTATTTGCTTATGTTACCGTATGCATTTAATTAAAAGTTTAAAAATGCTCACATGTAACATCTTTCTGTGTAAATATCTCATATTACAATGTGGAAACCTGCAGTTTATAATCCAGTGTGGCCTATACAAGAACAAAATGGATTTTCTTTTTAAAATTAGAGGGTGCGGCTTATATTCAGGTGCGCTCTATAGTCCGGAATTTACAGTAACCTTTAATCAAAAAGACATATAAGATAATGTACTACACTTACTACAATGGATATTCTGCAATTTTGGTCATACGTAAATAAACACACATCCACGTTGCAGCATTTTCTAGTACACTAATAAGAAATCACGTGTAGAAGACATTTAAGTGTCGGCCACAATGGTGAAATAAGTTACTGCTGAAAATGTGCTCATACACGTTCAAAGTGTGATGCTATCAGTTCATAACATAATGGAAAATGCAATTAAAATGTTCATACCATGGAATAATCTCAGCCCTGGGCATTGAGTGGAAACACATTAAACCTTTCTTAGCTTATTTTATTGATCCTCCTCATCATGGACCTCCATATAGTGGTAGCTTCCTTTTACAAACAAAAGTTCTTACAAATATGGATTTTAATTAAATTGTTTCCTCAGCCTAAAAAAAGAAAACACTGTCATTTTCAGCTGATAATGGATTTGAGTTTCAATTCTAGAATTCATCTTTGTCTTTCTACCAATCTCTTCATTACACTGAGTATAGAGTGAATTTAATGATTTGATGGTAACAGTGAAATGGGTACTTGGGAGCTTCAACAGCTGAAAAGAGCAACCATTTGGCCAGCAGACTTGCTTGCCTCAGCACTTACAGGCACACGTTTAAATGTTCGGCTTTCACCCGTAAATGGCCCACATGAGGGACGCCTGAAGGGGGTGAGGGGGTAGATTGATGCTGTTCCTAGGGAATTGAATGGTCATTCATCACATTAATGAGTCGTGTCACTTTATTTACAAAGAAAGGGACTTTTTTTCCCCCCTTCCCTACTGTCGTGATGCGGCATTTTGTTAATGTTGGCTGAAGTTTAGTGAGAAAAAAGCAATGTGAGGTTTAATCTGCAGGAGTCCAGGTAGCCGGCCAAGTGGAGCCGATTATAGCTGAATTCTGTTAGCTTGTATTCAGATTTCTGCAGGTCCAAATATGGCTTGGTTTTTTGAGATGCTTAAAAGGGGCAATTTGGACTCTGAATCACCTGTGGTTATTTTCATTTGGGCAAGTTTTGGGCCAAAGGCGGCCCATTCATCACACTTGCAGCAGTGTGTGCAACCAGCTGTGCTAGATTTAAGGTCATTTTCAGGCCAAATCAAAGTTTGGTTTTAGGACAATATGTTATTTAATCTCAGACACATTAATTCAGGGAGAAAAAGAAAACGTGATTGAAGTTTTGTAATTTAGAAAATGTATTTTAGTTGTCATCCATCGTTTCAACATTACTTTTTCATTAAACCATACCTCTTTTAACAACTGAGGATGATGACTTAGGATTTCTATCTTTGGTATTGGGCACTTTAATTAAGACTGTTATTGCTCTTCTCTCATTTCTCTCTAGAGCATCAAAAATAAATAAGTGCAACAAATCATCACTCCCCACTCAACACTATGGAAGTCTTTCAGAGGAGGTTAGGTGACATTCACAACAGCACAGTGTAGGTGGCTTGTAAGACACAATACTACCGGGCCAGCAGCCACGTTGTTGAAATGCAGCAAGGTTTTTGGCTCAGAACTTCAAGTCCCAGGCTATAAGTAGGTGATGGCTTTAGAATGGCCTGAGCCCACAGATTGGCAAGTAATTGGTTTACATATGTTATGATTCTGTGAATTGAGTCAGTGAATTCTGGAAGCCTGTTAGCTGAAGGACTATAATTGCCTCTGACAGAAATGGCTGATATTTATAGACTTCCAGTAACCAGTAGATACCCAGATAACAGACTCGAAACTTTCTGTCTTGTGTACTAGATATTGAGTGAAGATAAGTCTTCTAAAAGATAATAAAAAAAAGGAAAAAAGAAAACTTTTGGCTTGTCACCAGACGAGCAATTTCACTGATGAAACATCACATTGGTCATTATATTGAATTTCCTGGATCGTCAGATGGAATAAGTCTCTAATTTTCAATACTGTTTCCTCTGTTCTCCACATCCCTTTACTGTTTAACAGCCTTGTTTTCATGAAGACAATGGCATTTACCCAGAATAACAACACTCTTGACTCCACTGATACATATTACATGTTCAGAATTTGTATAACTTAAAGTAACTAACTCATCTTAAAGTTCATAATAACAGTTGGTAAACGTTACACACAGTATTAACATCTCACTGTGAAACAGCAAGGGGTAAAAACACTGATGTTAGATCCTATTACAATCTGTGAATAAAAGTTCAGTATATCAGGAATCGACAATGAAACAGCTTGCTGCTCGAAGCGGTGTGCTGCTGCTGTAAAGAGTCAAATCCAAAAAGTCTTGGAGACTCCATCCCAGCTACAGTTTATATAATGTTTATGTAATGATATCACTGGCTTCCTCGCATGCTTGAGGTACCTTCTGAAAGGTCTTGGAACTGTATGCCATTTTTCTTTGCCTGGGAAATCCAAATCTGTGATATTACCATTTCAGGGGTGAATGGATTTAAAGCATGATGGACTGATAAATCTCAGGACAGGATGAAATAGATGAATCTCAAGTTATTTACCCTTTTTAATTGGAAATGTCTGTCACAGAGCAGCAAGCCGAGTCCTATCCCAAGCTATTATCTGCCTCCCTTGATTATTCAAAGGTACTTTATGGAGAGTGATGTGCTGAGTGCCAGCAATGGCGATTTATAGAATTTACTCCTGTTGGATTGTATAAGCTTAAAAGTATAAATGCTGAGGGTTTAAAAAAAACCTTACAATAGGAGAAGTTGTTAATCACAATAGTTAATTTACTGTTTCAGAAATTCATAGATGATTGACACTATTTTGCTGACAAAACTCCAAACAATTTAACTTACTGTCAAGCTAAACTCTAAAATTTGAAAAGCCCTTGAAACTTAATAGTTAATCTGTCATTAGTTGAGCGTCACACTTTTATGACTAACTACAAAGAGCTTCTATCACCAACAATGATCAGCTTATTTTAATATGATGTAAAAAAGTCCTTATTTGAGCAATACCTTAAGGTTAAATGCATAATTGCACCCCAGCATCATGACAGTAGGTGCTACCTGCATTGTGCTTTCATTCCATGGCTGTCATTCTTGTTGCACTGCCTGTCTGTGCTCCAGTGTGACACTGCAGAGCCACAGAATGAGCTCTGTTAAAAGATATCTTGACACCACTGGGACACTGGCAGCCCAGCTGATGATGTCACACTGTGACAGTGGTGACTTGCTTATTTCAGCTCAAAACTGGTGGCTGTGGATTGTGCAGGGACAGTGTATCTATGTGGGGGGCTTGTGTACAGGGTATGAATGTGGGAACTAAAATGAGATCCAAATTAGGGATGTCCCGATCTGATCATGTGATCGGAAATCGGGGCCGATAACGTGGTTTCTGACTGGATCGGTATGGGCCGTTTCATCCCGAACAGGGATCGAATATGTAGCCTATCTATATATGTATATTTATTCTCTCTCTTTTTTTTTTAAATCAGAACTATAATATTTCAAAACAAATGGGGAAAAAATAATAGCTTAGTATTTACTGTTATGTGGTGGTACCGTCAGACCGTCTCAACCATAGACATAATATACGTAGACGCCTCATAGACTGACGCTGCCTATTGGAGCTGACGTATCAGCGTGGCTAACATCTTGGATGGGTCTCCAATGCCCCCATTTTGCATTTATTTCGACTGAGGAAGGTGTATATCCCCAACTACAATAATCATAACTCCCTGAATTCTTATGTCTATGGTCTCAACTCCACACAGAAACAACGCATGCGGCAGAAACAACAAGCTCAAACCTGACAAGGTAGAGATGTTGGTTTTCATCAAGAAAAAAATGTGCATTTGCTTCTGTGAAGCCAGAGGAGGAGAGTAAGAATTAGGAGTGCAGTTCCGAAAAGCACATTACTGGCCTTACTTTATAACACTGTGCCACTTTTATTTGCTTATTTATTTACATGCCTGCCAGGTATTTCAAGTTGAGCTGCTGCTCGTTTTTATATTAGACATTGTTGCACTAAACTCCAAAGTGAAGAATTTGTTTATTACTTGATTACTTTTTTTGTTCAAGCTACCTCACAGAAGTGCTCTGTTTCTAAGTGTTAAATAATATAATAAAAAATCAGGCACATCCTGGATCTGTTTCTTTGCCATTCTTCATTTTTTTAATGTAGAAGTATCGGATCGGGACTGAGTATCGGCAGATACTCAAAATCAAATGACTCGGACTAGGACTTGCACTCGGGGCCAAAAAAACCTGATTGGGACATCCCTAATCCAAATGCAAATGGAAATTGCCCAAACATATTATTCTTCATAAAATTACATGTTCACTTTTGGTCTACACGTAAACCAAGAACAAAATATGCATAACACACCATTTTGTTATCTCATCATCTCAAGTTTTAAAATATAAAAACTACGATCAGTCAAGGTGAACTTTTCTGTATTTGTCATAGAAATAAGATGTCAATAACTGACAAAACCCTGATTTAAGTTCTAGTATCAATGCATGCTGCACGAGAGAAGCAGTAGCTGACGTGTTTAGACTCCAACAGTACTAAAGGCTACGCTTCTGTTTCACTCATCTGCCCATACATGGATCTCTTGTGATATGCGTATTTGGTTACCTGTTCAAAGTCTACAGGAGAAGCATATAAAAACTAATTTGCACCATATGCCAGTGGTGACAGGGGCAACTCAAATGCCAAAGGGTTTTGAAGAAATTACACAAGTAACACAATCTACCCGTGCCTATGTTTTTTTTCCCTCTATGGAATATTTCTTTGCTTGAATGACTGACACTGACTGTACTTATAGGTATAGTCATACTTGTTGGCTCATGTGGATGCAGTGATGGAAGGTTGTTGAAAAGGTCTGCTTCACTTCAAATGTAACTGCTACTATATTGCGAAACCTAATGGGCAGTATTCTAAAAGGAATAGTTTTCAAGCATGTTGGTGGTATGGAGGAAATTTCTCAACAACTAATGGGTGACTGAACATCAAATTTTGCCCATACACTCATTACACTAGTGGGACAATTTATTTTGCCTTTAGTAATATCCCTAGCTTTTTCTCGCTAGTTTTTTATAGAAATTCAATGATTGAAATCCCACTCAGACAGTGATGACTCCCAGGATGAATGATTTTGACCCTCTTTATGCAAAAACTGATATTTCTTTTATTAACTCAGTCAAATCATACTGTATGACACTGTTACTAATTCAGTGCAGTTATGGCTAAATAAGGCTTTACAGAGACACTAGAACGGCTGTGAAGATTTATTCTTGTTCTTTTTAAATTCCTCTGTAGCCTGTCGTCACCATAACATTTTATGCTTCACATGTTTTTTGAACTTTGATTATAATATTAAAGAACAGTTTGCCATGTTCTTCAACTTGCAGACTTGCAGCTGGACATAAAACCAGTCCATTGTCACCCCAGATGAAATTAGGGATTTCCTTTTAATGGTAATTTAAGCATAGACACTTGGATAAGCATATTTCATCAGGCTTGATTTTGTCCCTTCAGATCTCTCACAGACCCTCACCCTTCCAGAAACCTCCTAGCGACATTATTTATCATTTACACACTGTGTCATACTTCTGACTGTTTGATTGTCTCTGTATTTTCACATGCAAAGGAACAAAGTGAAAAAGAAGGCATCATCTGTAGCTCAAGGTCTTCTCAGATACTCCCCATCCCACATCTCCCTGCACAATTAATTTTATCTTTGGGGTATTATCAAGAGGGAGCCTGGCAAAGCAGCATGACAGAAAAACAGTCCAGCACCCCTAGGCCCAGGGTGGGAATTAATCTGTTTGACAAGATCTCTCACAAATGATTTGTCTGGCTTTGCTTCAGTTGTATGTTGCCACTACCCTTAATGTCTGAGAAGATAAAGAATACGCATGCTTCAAACTCAGTGCAATGAATACAGTGAGCAGTGACAGTGTTGTTGATTTGTTGGAGAAACAAAGAAAATAATAGAAGACTGAGCAGGTGTTGGATGAAAGACCAATCTTTTATGGCTTTCTTGTTAAATGAGCATTTAATATTGCTAAGATCAGCCATGAGGTCATAATAATGAATCTCCACATGGCTGGCTGACATTGAGATTATTTTCTCCACAAAGCAGAAATTAGTCCTAATATAGTCCCCAAAAAATGGTTACCCTCGTTGTGCTCATGATTTCAAAACTATTGACATCAAGCAGACGTTTGATGCATTATCTGGGACGAAGAAAATTAATCAAAGTAATGATTGAATAATTATCTCAAGTGCAATTAATTAAACATGCCAATGAACTCATCTTGAACAGCTGTCCTAGCTGCACGCTTAATCACTTGTGAGAATTACCAAACACAAATGGAGGACGCCAAGTGCATGCAATAATCTTTGCAAAGTGCATTGTTTACAAACAGTAATTAATATCATACAGTGTATTAGCAGGCTAAGTGACTTCAGTTCGCTACTGTAATTGTACCACAGAGAGTTGGGTTTCTTCCCCCCTCTTGCTACAGACACCTTTTGTCAAGACAGGACCAAATGCTGACTGTATGAACCAGCACTCAGTCCCGTACACAGAATTTGCATTCTGTATCTTGTGGGTGTTTTAAGAGCAAAAAACACGATTAAATGCAAAATATATGATTAAACCTTCTCGGCGTTGTCAGCGTAATTAACATGATCAATCACATTCCGACCAGTTTCCACCCACACACTGTAAAATGGATGTGTTTTATGTTTCTGTCTGAAAATGCAAAATAATGTCTTATTTGTTGGCAAGAACTGCCTAAAAGTGTAAGCTTTGTGTATCTTAAGGGAAAAAAGACAATTGTAACGTGGGAGTCTGTGGCATTTTACAGTGAGATAATTTTGAGCATCACACATACGACTGTCATGGTCTGTGAAGTCTGGCATTCACAGCAGACTCCAGGAAACGGTCTGTGTGCCTCTGACATATGAGGGATCTATCTTGGACAGACACACATCCAGGAATGAAGATTGACAATAAGTGGGACCAGATGGCAGACAGTCGTAAACTGAACCGCACAAGAACACTTACTAACACTGATCCTTTTTGACTTAAGGTATGGTTTACTCTTTATAGTAAATTTGTGGCTTAGTTTTGCGTAAATAACTGCTTTTTTAAGACACACACATGAACTTTCAGTAATTACATGCACTTAATAAAGCTTACATAAAATTCCACCATGATCATTAGAATATAAAACAATTGTAGGATTCTGAATATCAAAAATAATAATTTGCATATGTATTAGGGTTTTAACATCTTTAAGGGTAGTACATTCGGAGCATAAGTAAGGTACAGAAATTATAACATCCTTGCTGCAAACTGCCCACCCTGTCAACTTCACAAAATTCAGATGTTTTTGGACAACACCGGACATTACATTACACTTCAAAGCAAGGTTATGATCTAAACCCAACCAGGACATGATCAAATGTTCTTCGAAAGTGCCGTATAACTTGAACATGATTCAGAGGAGAAAAAAAAAATCCATTGTCACGTCTTGGTCCTGAACAGATGTCATAAATGCACATGTTTAAAAGTGTTATGCATTACAGCACCATCAGAACCCCAACCCCAGACCTCTTTTTGAGGATTTTGAGTCTTTGAAAGGTAACAGTTGATAATGATGCTCATCTAACTTTTTTAACCCTCCTGACGCTCAGGGTGGTACTTTACAGGATGCCTTTATGAGTTGGAATTAAGGGTTTAAACAAATGAGCTATATGGTTGTTTCAATTGGAGGACTTGTTCTTTCAAATTTCCCCTCAAAATACCTTCAAGATCATTCAGTCTAACCCATTATAGCCCAGTCCTGTTCACAGAAGATGTTTCTGTGTCTGAAGCTTTAAATCCCCAAAAATCGGACTAAATCTGACCTGCTTCCTTCCCACGCCAGTGTCAGGAAGTGATTGACAGTAAAAGGGAGCAGTGGACAAACACAACTGTTCAACTGGATGAGTAATTCTAACACTTGTAACCGTCTCTCTGATTGATCATTGCACGTGCAATTGTAATCGAAACCAAAATAAAAAGACAGATATTGTTTTTAACTTATGTGATGGTGCAGCTACATTCAGATTCCTTCCTGATCACTCCGTGTAGACTGTTCACTTTTTCATTTTTTTTTTAATTGTAGTAATTTTTCACACACAGACAGCATTGAGTGTGGTATGTTATGGCAGTAAAACACTGTTGGACATAGGAAATCAGATTCCACTTTTTATTTCATACACTCTTCAACCTGACCCGTTGTGGCCGGTCTAAATACTACGTGGCTTGGACGACAACAATAGACGCGACTCTGGCCGGCAGCAAAGAACAAAGAAGCATCGTGGGAAACACAGTGGTGTCCGCAGTAGGCTGAGTTAGCAAGCTCATCGCACACCACTGCCAAGTTTCCTGCTGTACAGTCATTGAAAAACAAGCTGAATGACCTCAGAGCCGGAGTTACTTTCTTGGGAGATATGAGGGATTCTAACATCTAGTCTAACAAAGCCAGAGGAGCGGGAGTGTGTTTCATGGTGAACAACAAGTGGCACGACACAAGGAGCATTACCACTATCTCCAGCTGCTGCTCACCTCATCTGAGCATAAAGTCTCCTGCCTTGTGTTCACCTTGGTTATCGCCATGGTGGTCTATGTCCAACTCCAAGCAAACATGAATACGATGTGCTGAGTGAGTCTCAAAGCAAACACTCAAACGCAGCGCTCATTGTGGCAGGGGACTTTCATAAGGCAAACCTCAGACAAGTGGTGCTGAACTTTAACAGCACCACCTGTGTACAGTGGTGTTTACAGCATATCACAGCATATTGTTTACAGCATATCACATGTCTGACGAGAGGAGCTAGCAGATTGGATCACTGTTACACACCAAACAAGGAGGACTACAAAGGTGTCTCACATCTAGCATTTGGATAAATCTGACTACAACGCCATTTTCCTCAAGCCGGAATACAAACAAAGTTTTTGGTGTAAAAGTCCAGTCACTAGGGAGCTGAAGCATTGGTCGGCCCAATAGGAGGTATGCCGCTCGATGATGGAGACTGGGACATGTTTCGGACCCGCGCAGACACCATCAATGAGTTTGCAGATGTACCAGTTGGCTTTGTTAGCATGCTTAAAAATTAGATTGTCCCCACCGTCTCACCACCAGCGATATGATCACCTACAAAGTGGCTTCCCATCGGAACAGTGCGCAGTATCACTTTCACCGGGTCTACACCTGAAACATGTGGCACGGACTGCAAGGCCAGAGACATTGCGACAGTAAGCGTCAACTCTGCTTTTGCTGCTAAATTAACCATGTTCTATGCCTGTTTTGAGATTAACCAAAAGATCCACCATAGTCCCTGTGCCCAAGAACAAGAAGCATTCAGGCCTAAAGGGCTATTGGGTCTCATCTGGAACAACAATGAGATGGCCCAGCTTAAAATGCAGCTTAAAATGTTTAAGTAAGTTAATGAAATAACAGAAAATACAAGGAAAAATAAATTTTTAAATGATGGGACCTGAGAAATTTACAGTTAGTCACAGACTATTTCAATAAAATGTCAACTTTCTTAATCAATATGTGAAAAAGCAATTATCTAAAATTCTGCCTTGAAGTGGTCTTGACCAGAAGAGAACATTTCGGAATGATGAAATAAGCTGTCCCTTAATTGTACATATAAATATATCTATACATAGATGTATAGATATACAATTTTTATTTTTTTATAATTAGTTGCCTCTTTATTTGTGTGTCTTTATATCCATGTACTCATGCTGGGGAGACTCTTAAATGCATCAGGAAGTACATATTTTGACTGGCTTAAAAACTAATTCTAAAGAACAAACTAATTTAGCTGCTTGTTGCAAACAAAACATCCAGTTTCTTTGATCATGTTATTGTTTGTCTCAGCAGAGAGCTTTGTTGGAATCGATTTCCCTCCAGTATAATTGGTGTCATGCCTGGTTTGGCTAAATAAGCCGTCACACCAGAAAATACTCTGGCAAACTAGAATGGCATTGCAATATGCTGAGGAATTGCACAGACAACAAAGGTCTTTGGGTACAGAGCTCCTCAAACAATTTTCAATTAATGAGAATTACATTTAATTGAGAAATATTAACTTAATGATCTTTTCTTTGGGCACTCTCTTTATAGCCTACAATGTCAGCCATAATATTTGCTTTTTTCAGTCCTGTTTTCTCTGTTCTAGATTTTCCATTTGGAGATGGTTTGTCTGTTATTTGTATCCTAAATGGTAGTACTGTTTGCTATTATCAAACTCCAATATATATCATCTCACTTTAACTTCAGTGTTTTAGCAGATTTTTACTGTAATTGCAGTGCATTATCACAAAATAGGTACACCCATGATCGTTGAGTTAAGCTCAGTGAAAGTGTGTAAAACCTCAATTTACTGTCTGCTATTCAGAGGAGCTTAATGTATTTCTGCTAACTGAAAAGTACAAGGTTAAAAGGTTAATATTTGGCATTGATTAGAACCTGCTATTGTAGCGGCTCATTGTCCTCCCTTCTTTTTTTCTCTCTTGCTCTTTCCCTCTTTCACAATTGTGTTATTGTGCAGGTATACACACACACACACACACACACACACAGACAGATGCACACGTATACACAAAATACTCTCTCTCTTCTCCTTTCTTGTAAAAGTTACAGCAGGGCTATCCATCTAAACCCATAGACCATGAAATTAGGTTAAGACGTAAGGCTGTGAATGACACAGGTGGGGATACAAATGAGAACATCCGAATGAATAAGTACAGATCCAGGATGGCTGATACTGTGTTCGTTATAGGCATTCAGAATTATATTTCACAGCTTCCATTTTTCATTTTATTTAGCCCACTTTTTCTGTTGTGTATTAGTGGTCAGGGCATGACATTTATAGGCTAGGAAGTTATATCTAAGATTATTAGGAGTTTTGTCATGTTCTAACTCTTATTTCCCTAAAAACACTGAAGTTCCTCAAACTTGTCTGCGCTACTCTGCTGTCTTATATGAATTGGAGAGTTTCTCATTTCTCTTTTCTCCAAGCACATAGCTATAGGGGAAGCATAAACTGCTTAGTCAACACGGTCAGGAAAATATGTTACCTTTTGTCTTTCTGAAAATCACAATTGTGTACAGTGTCTCCATGCATTATGTATCTATTTTACTTAAGTTTTTCCTTTTATTTATTTTTTTTTAAATGGATACATGCAAATGTTTCACTCGCATGTGACCATTAACTGTATCAACCTACTAAAGTGTGCTAACTTGAATGTAAGTGGGATGGCTGATGGCTTAAACACTCTTTTTCCAAAGGTCACTTTTGGTCCTCCATTTGAAACAGCCATATACTGTATGACATTTGTTCATTCCCCTCAATATGGCTCATAATGATAAAGGAAATACGACTATACATTATTTTTTCAACCTGATCTTCATTCCCACAAACACCTATTACTGGTTGCCTTGGATATGTGTAAACACAATTAGTTATGGCTAAACTTAGTCATTTCCTATTTGGTGTAAGCACTAACATTACTTGGTTAGGGATATAAATGAAAACTACTTCAAAAACAAAACAATTCTCTTTCACAGAAAATATCTGCAGTCAAAATGTAGCAATATTAAGAGACGCAAAAAGACGTTCAATCTTTTAAAGAGTTGTGATACTATAGCAGCATAGAACATGTGGAGTACCTTGTTTCCAGATCGTTTGTTTCTGCAGGGTTGCTGTCAGCTGTTATCTGAACAAATTGTATGTTCTGAAGTTGGTTTAGAGTAATTCCCAAACATCCTTTTTCCATCATTTGTTATAATTCAAAATGTTGGCGCTACAATTGAATTAATTAAGTGCTGTAATGTTAAAGTTAGGACATTTCCAAATTCAGTAGTGCAGGTTACGAATGGATTTGTAATCATTTTTATGATATACATTGCATTTCTCATTATCTGTATATAAAGTCAGCTCTCAAAATAAAATAACATTAAACATATACATTTCTACCTGTGATGTAGACAAATGTTTGAATAAGTTTAACTTCCCAAATTCAGCTG
Source organism: Odontesthes bonariensis (assembly GCF_027942865.1). Taxonomy (NCBI): domain Eukaryota; kingdom Metazoa; phylum Chordata; class Actinopteri; order Atheriniformes; family Atherinopsidae; genus Odontesthes; species Odontesthes bonariensis. The sequence continues at coordinate 12,886,443 of NC_134524.1, read as the reverse complement.
TCAACCATCATGCAGAAGAATTCAGAGCTCTGCTTTAGAAAGGAGAGAAAAAACAAAGAAATGCCAAGAACAATTAGTCAGAGATATTTATGTCAAGGCCATCTAATAACTGTGAGTTTTTGGAAGTGATTTAAAACAGAGGTACTGATCTCCGTGGTAAAATCCTTTTCAGAGAGCATTGACAGCAAAGACCCAATCATTCTAGACTATGGAAAACCCAGCCATAAAAGAGTTTAGTATAGTCAAGACACAGAGCTATTCTCCAGAAGCGCATCCCTCTTACTTTTCTGCCCATCATGGCAATTAGATGGTTTAGCACTGTTAAACCATCAAATTCATCATCAAAGTGCAGCTGAAAAGGCCATAGCTTTTGAACATAGTCACGTTTACAGCTGGTCATGTAAGAATACTGCATTGACTATTGCTTTTACTATAATAGGTATTGACCTTTACATCAGCAAGGATCTGCTGATATCTGCAGTCCTTCAAACACCACTGAGTTCCAACATGAAAAGTTTCTACTCCAATCAACACAGGTCTACATTGATACAAAAGAATGCTGAGTACTTAAAAGGGAAAACAATATGTTCAATGCTGAATGTGGTATCAGCTGAATCCGATTTTGATTGATAGGCCCTTTGGGGGCGTGTGAGGTGCATGTAAGAGAGAGTGAAGGAAGAATTTGCAAACCAATGATCCTTTTAATTTTTAAATTATATTCAATTGGGGTATTTAAGATACCATGACAGTGAGAATTAAACAGTGGATTATGAGTGGAATTGGAACGCTAGTCAGGAAAAACAAACTTTATGTTAAGGCTCAGATTTCATCAATTTCATTGAAAGGCAGTGAAATAATTAACTTCAGTCAACTTTAACTGCATTTACATTGTGTAAACAACAGTACACTACCAATATTGTTCCATTCATAGCCTTAAATGTTCAGCGAATACAGAATGAAAAAGACTCAAGAGGAATATTTGCACATTTAATATGTAATCTTTGCCTGTTTACCTGCAAACAGATGTATGCACTCAGTTATAATACATAAGCACTTGTGGTATGCCGAAGGGTCAAGTGGTTTTCAATGTGTGCAATGAAAAGTCCTGACGCTTGCTAATATTTCTTGATGTGTTCTGTCTATTTGAATAGCGAGTGCTGCCTCAGCTATACCTCCTATTGTCAGCTCTTTATTTGAATGTCAACACTATTATTACAGCAGGTGATGCAACAGCAGGTGTCTCTCCTTCTGTCTGTCTTGTGTACACTGTCTGTCTTTTCGTGACCCCTTCTCCCTCTCCTGCTTTCCTTCTCTCAGTTTTGTTTAATAGCTATCATTATGTGCCTGCAAAATGGAATCCATTTTTAACCCACTTTTTCTATCCTTTGCAAGCATCTCTTTTCTTCTTGGCTTGACATTCGACCACTCTTCCACTCACTCTGACTGTAATGGGTGAAATGGAGAAAGTTTTAGGTGGTTGTCTTGCCTCTCTTTCCCTGCTGTTTACAGCTGAAGCCTTGACAATGTAGCTTCTGACTAGCTCAGGGAAAAAAAATAGACACATTGACATTTCACACCCTGAAATGCGGCAGCGCATAGTATTACTACTAAACACTGTTCATTACTGCTTTGACAGCTGATGACCAAGATTCAACCTTCCTCTGTCAAGACTGCACACAAATGGGACTTTCTAACAAGATTTTCAGTGCGATCAAAGTTGAGAGACTGTGTTCTTTTCTATTTTCCTTCTCTTTTGCTCCCATGTCTTTTTGACCAGACTTTCAACCATATAATCAAGTGCACTTTATTGCTGTTGTGTCTGCAAAGGTCTGACTATATCTTTAACTCAGGCTTCATTGATGTTCAGACAGACAGGCAGGGCTTTGGAAATAGGATGAAAGATTACCTTTTAAAACAAAGAATAGCTAAATAATATATGAAAAACCTGAATTGTGACCAAATAGGTTTGTAATAGAGTGTCTCCCTGAGCCCTGGCAGTAAGGGTTAAATCAGTTTGTGTCACATTTGTCACTTAAATGACAGCACACTCTCAGAGAACATATAACATGTACATCTATCCAATTGTCTAATACATGGAGGTTTCACAATCCATAAATTTTGAGGTGATAACGTATTCTTTGGCTGTTGCTTTCTGTCCCACATCGCTCATGTCACAAAAAAAGGAATCATCATGCATAAATAGTCAAATTTGTAAGCAGTAACCATGTATTTTGTCATGAATATACCTAAACATGTACATTTTATGTAAGCCTAACCACATATTTTCAACACTTAACCCCAACCATTTGTGGATGAGAGCACATTAGAAAAGTAAAGAATAGCCAGTGGGAGGGTAGAAAAGTACAATGAAAACATTATGCAACACAAATCGGAACAAACTAAGGAATATATCAACGTATCACAAAAGTCAGGTATGGAGACATAGGATGTCGATATGCTGCGCATGTTGAAGTGAATTTGAGGCAACTGTTTCATGTTTTGACAAAACATTCACCAAGAAATATATTCTTCAATATGAGACTGGCATGTAGAATCCTGATCTACATTACCTATAAAACCAAAATGGAGGGGATATGTTTGTGTCAGTGTTCAGTTTGAATTCACAGGGACATATGAGCTTGTAAATACTAAGTGTAAGTATTAAAGATATTCACATTACGTTATGTGTTCCACTCAATAAATGTGTACTTTCTTGTTCAAACTGGATCACCTAAATATTCATTTGGGTCATGCTTTTTACACTGTGTTCATTATGTTGCTGTAAGTCAGCCTAGGATTGGCAAGCAGATTCTAATTAATCTGAAGAGGTCTGTATTGCTTAGAGACTACAGCTCCTTTGTGATTTACAAGAGAGAGTGAAGTGATTTAATTTTCTGAGTAATTTTAATCAGGCCCTCTACTAAACACGTTTACATGACTCTAGAAAAATCAAACTAGTATGTTCGACCAAAACCGGACTTTTAAAATCTATGTAAACGTGATAGTCCGTCCGAAAGCACATGTAATCAAGCCTGTCAAAGTAGAAAAAATAAAATAAAATCATGATTGAAGAATCTTAAAGACAACTTCTGTGCAATAAATGCCCACTGGAATGTCTATCTTTATCAGAATACCTCCAAATTATCAGGATCCCCTTGCTGTTGATCCTTGGACATTAGGTCGTCTTGGTAAATGAGATATCAGAGGATCTGCAGAGAAATCTGGGCAGCACTAGACCTTCCACAAAGACTGAAAATTGAAAGAAATTACTTGTTATCAACATTTGGAAGTAACCCTGGCAGAGTTCAGACCTAAGTGGCGTTAAAAATCTGGATGATGAATGATGGATAATAGCTTGGAAGCCTTCAATCTGTAAAGATGTTGAATGTTTTGCAGAAAAGGAAGCGTCAAAGATCTCAGGACAGAAAACACTTTTTTGCAATACTGTTGAAAGCAATAGTGACAAATAAAAGCTTATTATATTAATAATACTATCCAGGGCATTTTAGAAGAAAAAAAACTGGAAGAATTGGAACTTTTTTTGTTTGTTTAATTGTTTATGTCATTTACTTTCAGAAATGTGTAATAGGTTGTTTTGGTTCTCCACAATTCCCAGACTGAATTTATGGTGTTTGATGTAATTTAACTGATCAAGTAGGAAAATCAGTGGGGTTCTTTGCCGTACTCATAGTATAAAACAAAGAACATCAGATTGTTTTTATTGTTTACTGCTTTAGTTCAGTTTGCAGTAGGATTATCGCTATCATGAAATGTTAATAGGTGGTTACTTGTTATTCAAATAATTGCAGTTAACCTTCTTAATGTGTCATCGTTGTAGGCCACGACTCTATCGTAAGCCTTGTAATAATTAGATAATTAACCTAAAAATTACAAAGAAAAAAAATGTATAAAAATATACCTGTACATTTTCACAAGTTGAACAAACTTCAGAATATTTGTTGAAACGTATGTCCATCATCACACCGACTCATGATCTGGAGATTTTATTGGGGGCTGGGTGGAAAATCTCAGCCAGAAGTACAGGGTGAATGTTGCATACATTTGCATCCTCCCATCCCATGGCTCTGGAACATCGCTAGAACATTTCAGGGCTCCAGCATGTGTGTTAAAACAACGTAAGATACTGTATACTTTTACTTCATCTGTATTGGGTATCATTGGTTAAGCTTATATCAGTTCTCATACAACCCTGATTTATTAAAACTATGGTATCTGAAATTAGGTAAATTATCAATATTGATCCAGACACAACATACAAAATACATATGCAGTGTATTTAAATGAAGAAAAGAAGAAACCTGCTGTTTCTTGAGTCTGTGTGGTTATCTGGTAGAGAATTACTTGACATTTTACATATTTCATCTCACAGTTTTGGAGTAATAAATGCAAAATTGGCTGTGTTATAACTATATGACATATGTGTTTCATCACTGTAGAAGTATGGAGTTCATTTTGGCATCACTAAGCATTTTAATATGATTGTCACTAATATCATTCATATTGGAAAAAATTCCAGTTGAGTGGCTGAATATTCTCATATCCGGTGAGACTGGTAACTGCACTTTTTCTTCCAAAGGGGAACAGCAATATTGCATGTCTTTTGAGTTTATGCAAAGCACCTCACATTTTCCTCCAACTGCACTCAGTCAGGGCAGCCATGGCAAATATCATTAAATGCCCGGCAAACACCCTACCCCTGCACACATGCACGTACACACACAAAGAAAATACTCACTCACCCACCCACCCACATACACACAAACAAACAGCACATACAGAACCACCTTTCCCTTCTCTCTACTCCTCTCACCACCCCCTTCTTTTTCTTGCTGGCTATCACTCAGTGGCAGTGCACGAAGGAAAGAGAGTGCATTGATCTGCCAAAGTGAGCAGCCATTTCACAGGGAGAGTTTGTGCAGCACTCCTGTCCCTGAATGGGAATTGCTCATTTCACCTGGCTGCCTTGCCTATAGCAGACTGGTGGGAAGCCTGGCTGGAAAGAAGCAGAGGGAGAGAGTGGGTGCAGGAGTCAGGGCCCTGGTCAGGGCTTGGCAGGTAGCAGATAAGAGCTCCTCATGCTGCTCCTGCATGCACTTACCACTGCTGCTGGAGCTCAGCCTCATGCTCTGTCTTTCATAGACTGACAAGCGCATTCACACACTTTTTCTCCACACATGTGAGGCACTAATAATAACTTTGGCATTCTGGTGAGTCAGCCGTCTTTCCTCAGGCTAGGATAAAAGTAAAACATGGTGCCTTTATTGAGTCTGAAATCACTAACTGTGGAATTCCTAGAACAGACCTTTAACTCTGTAGCCTGTATTCCATTCATTGCCAACATGCCATGTGTCTACAAGATCGAATATGGTGTCCAAAGCAGGTGCTAATAAACTAACAAACAACCCAGCAAACAGTTTAGGATATTCAAATGTGCGTTAAAGAAGGATTTATTTGTGCCTGAATACTTTATTTTACTTCTGTGTCAAACCATCTCTTTTATTTTATTATTGGAATTATTATAGTTTTTATTGTTCTGGAAGCAGCCAAGCTGTTAACATTGGGGTTAAAAGCATCTCATGTTGCTTTTTTTTAAGTAAGCATGCTTCATTTCAAGCATCGGTCATGTGACATAAAAAGCCCCATAAACTGCTACAGGTGGATATTATATTCTGAGGAATATATATTGTGTATTAATTTCATTTTCATGTTTAGTATATTCCATTACAAATATTTTGTTACTTTGTAGTTATGAGCATCCATTTTAATTCTTATTTCAGACATATATGTACTGAGTAATGCTCACATTACTTCAGCAACACATTTGTGGTGAATTGATTTCTGCTTGTAGTTTTTATTAAACAACAAAAGACACTTTTAAAATATGGACACATGTCCTTGTTGAATTAAGAATTACAAAAAAGTAATTCTCAATTGTAAGTCGCTTTGGATAAAAGTGTCTGCTAAATGCATAAACATAAACATAAGTGACAATGCATAGTAATTATTCAAATGTAAAAATAAAAAATACACAAAAACAAACCAAAAAAAATCTGATATCTTGTCAAAATCCCAAAGTTTAGGGCTTAAACAAATTAATATTCATGGGTCTTGACTCCTGTTACATCACACGAATGCTGCCTTACAAAAAATAACTGCAAGGGATATGTTTCCATCTCACAGTTTAAAACCATGGAATGTGATACTACAAAGTGTCGGACATGTGGACAAACATACCAACAGTATTGCATGCTTCCTGGTGAGACTGCGCTGGCATTGGTGAATGGAAGGAAACACGGAGCAACAAAATCACAGCGGATGAAACTAAAAGTCTCTCAATGTCTTGGTACCTGAGCTGAGCAAAACATTTACCTTGTAGTTTAAAATCTACAGCGATAGATTTCAAATTCAAATATTCACCATCATATTGAATAAATCTGTCTTTGCCACATCTAACTGACATAAGTGAAGCCTTCAGCCTTTCTGTATCTGACTCACCTCTCTGACAGTGACCCCCATCCTGTGTTTGAAACACATTCCATCCAGCCACTTCATTCCCCCACTTCATCCTTCACATGTTCTCAAATTTATTTCTCCCTATCTCTTTCCCCTAGTCAACCCACTTCCCTCCCTCCATCTACCCTATCTCTGTACTGCTCTCCTTGCTCAGTGACAGTCTCATCACACTCTATCAATCAGGCTTCTGAGGCCTGGGCGCACTGCAGCACGGCATTGCACAGTCCCAGTCCGGTCCCATCAGTGCCAGTCAGTCTCCCTTACTCTCTCAGTCACTTTAAAAAGGTTTAGGTTGCCAGAGATAGTCGGCTCCCTCTGCACAGCTGCAGGTCAGGAGTTGGGAAGTATTGAGCAGGAGTTCAGCTTAGCGCTTGATTGGATATCACTTGACATATTTTCTGAGCTGTCTCAGCGCTCAAAATGTGCAATTCCTCTTTTGTACAAAGATGGATATTTGGAGACACGAGCAGCTTAAATTCTCAGCTGACAAATTTGAAGACATTAATAAAACATAGCACATGAGCACTCTTAATGCATCACATGAAATTTAAGCGAATGATGCAAAACAGAGGTCAGAAGAGTCTTGTTCTTGACTCATTTACTATTCTTTTCAGCTTCTTACCTGTCCCCAGTCTCATCCTGTGTTTGACATCTCAGGAAAGAGAGCTGCATAACTGAGAAAGACAGAGAGGAACAGGGATTTACTGCTAAGTCAAGCCGTCTATGAAAAGAAAAAAAGAAAAACCAAAAACTGGCATTTTTGTCTTTAAAAACAAGGATTACTTACTACTGATCATACTACTAAAGATAAAGCCCTACTGTCATTTTTTGTCTAATTGTTATCTTAAAAAATTTGTATAGTTGTGTTGTTGATATAATTAGTTAATTTATGCTGCATGATTATGTATATAATAATGTATTAAAAAAGTCAAATGCTGTTCTGCAACCACATTTCACTTGACGCACTCACAATTATTGATTTGACTTTGAGAATTATGAAAACAAGCATAATTACATTTCCCTTTAAGTAGCAAAACAAATTACGCTTGTGACTTTTTCTGAAAGCAAAAGAGGAAAAAAATGTTTTCCAAATCATGTTCAATGTGTCGGGAAGATTTTCCCAGGCTATTCACTTGCTAAATGCTTTTGCAGATGCTGCTGTGCCTATATAAGCCTGTGGACTAATATTCTTGTAAATGATTAGCTGGTTATTTAAACAACAAGAAGAAATGTGCTTTGGGTTGCTACAACAAAAGTGAGCTGGGGTGCCTTTTCTTTTTTTTAGCTGATGAGCTTTAATTTGACTGTTGGTCATTGTTGGTCTTTGTAGCATTCAAATGAGATGATTAGCAATAATAATTATGAATGTTGTGATTACAGTTGTCTTTCTGCCCAAAACTTCTCATTCGTGCTAATTCAGAGTCAGTTTTCTGTGTGAATGTAGTTGGCTGATTTGTTTTTTAATGTAAAAGCATGGATGCACACAACCTAATCTCCATAAACCATATTCTCCATATTTGTATTTAAATATGCAGCATTTGTAAGCAAGGGATAAGACTTTGGTACCAGGAACTCTCTGGTTTCTGTTTGTAGTTCGCTTCTTATTTAAGTTGTATTAACCAGTCATCGCATACAATGAGTAAAATCATGGAACAACTGGCCGTGGTCTAACAAAGATTTGTTTATCTAAACATCTATCTGTAATGATTATGTAGAATATGCCCAAATATTCTTTTTCTGGATATTCACAGGCTGAGTCCCAAATGATAGCCAGTGGGTGCCCAGATTGCAAACAAGATATCTTGAAATCTATTTGCATTAATATGTAAATGACCACAATTACCCAGATGAGGATATGGCTGCTTCCTAGCCCCCTAAAACCTGGCCTCATCACTTCTGAGTTCCTTGTTATCGGAGTTTCTCTCAATACACCCTGTTCATGCAAATGAATCTGCAAATTAAATTGTAGAACAGACAAATATGAAGGCGCTTGCCGTTTTGATGCGGTAAGGAATACTCAATTAAACTGGATCTGGCCTCCGTAATTATTACATCAGAGCCAAGATAGCTGTTCAATTGGCAAAAAATGCTTTGATGGACTCCATTCTGTAACAATGGCAACCGACTAGCAAAAACGAAAATTCTAGAACATAAGAGTGTATGGGTGCATAGGGACAAAAAAGGCAAGTGACAAGAAAGCTATCGCACGGGAGCCTAGTCTATAGACGCCGTATTTCATTACACAGGACCAAAGCTTAGGAGGCAATCAAGCATATTTAGCCATCCTCATATTGCCCCCTCCTCCCCCTAGTCACACACAACCCACCCCCCCAAGCAATTATTACTCCCCATTTTTTTTTTACTGTGCTTTGCCATGAGGAAAATGAACTGTGGTACTTATCAGCTCAATGCATACACAAGTGACTGGGGTAGAGGACATGTAGGTTTGCATACCGTATGTGTGTATATGTGCAAGCATTGGTATATGCTATTGCTTCTGTTTTTGCTTTGGGGGAGGTGTTGGAGGAGTGCGCAATGGCAAGCTGACCACTAGTGAGCAATAGGTTACCTTTTTCAATCCCATTAGCTCAGTAACATCAGCACATTTAGGCACAGCAGGCGGAGCGAGGGGAGATACAGAGATAACCATAAACATGTCACCAAAAATGCTCTGTTATTTGCATTCATATTGGAAAGAGGCAAATTGATGTGGGGTCAAACAGGGAAGGTGAGGGTTTATGACCTGTGCATAGCTCTGCTGTCAGCAGCTCTGATATATCGGACCGGCCAGCCTTGTCAGGCTTTACGCCTGATTATATTATCATGGCTGACAATCAATGTGAATGAATGATCGTTCTTCCACAAAGGGGAGTAGATTGAATAAAACAGAATCCAAACAGCACTTTCTATGTAATAAAGTGAATGGACCTGCAAGCCTGAAGTCATCTAGTTAAATGATAAATTGCATGCCAGTGCAACACAAAACACTTTCAAGATATTGTCTCTGTTGTGATCTTTTTTTTAGTCTGTCAGTGTCTTTTTGTTTATAGTTTTATATATTATCAGCTGTAGAGTAAAACTGCAGAACTGTGAAAAAACTATAAACATTTCACCATTCTTTGAGTTTTGAAATGCTAATGTTCACTCATTTGAGCTGCACAGCCGCCAACTGCAGCATTAGTTTCCGTCTGGGGACTGGCGTTTCGGTAAAAGTGCTTCTCCATTTGTGTGACTCTTCAATTCTGGGCATCCTCCCCAAGCCCATAACTCAACATCCCTCTATCACTCCCATGCGACTGGCTGTCATAATCATCGACATTACGCTACCTCAATGGGCCTGATTTACAAGTCTGGACATGGCATCAGTTCTGCGCCAAGGGGTAAACATGAGGCAGTTTGCTACCGCCAAGCTTATTTCTACACTCTGCATTTAATGAGGGGGGACTGGTATTCAAAAAAGAAAAGTAGCTTTTCAGACCAAGCACAAAAAGAAAACATTTTGGAGGGAAATCTGTCGAACACAAATGCAGATACTTTGTGGGTTATACCTTTTTTTTCTAGATTTTGAATTATTTTGTGGGCAGGATAAGAAAAAGGTTATAATCAAGTTGTTATAAAAAAAGATAACTTCAGTGGTGTATGTGTAATGAATTTAAAGTTGTGTTTTTCCACAATTAGATAAGTTAGTCTTATTTAACCCATTATAATTAACTGATAAATTGTGGTTCCGACATCTCAGCTCTGAGGATCTCCGCATTTGTATGAATAAAAGTGATGGAATGATATCTCCACAAACATTTGCTTCTCCCTTCACAAATAAATAAGGTGCCATGGCTCATAACATACATTTAACTGAGCTTTACCATCATTATCTGGCATTAAGAGCCATGTTTCACATAAAAAGAAAAAAAAGACTAATTCAAGCTTTGACCATTTTACTGATTCAGTTTATAATGTATGATTAGTGGCTTTGAGAAAATTAGAGTTCCATAAGGATATTGTGGTTCCACATGGAAAATTCATGTGCTTTGGATTTTTCAGTTTTTAAGTCATGGGGGCGTCAGAGACGGTTAGAAACTTTCATTATGACCTTCTCCTAAGTCCCATATTTTGCATTGAAGTATTAATATATTTTTTTTAGTTTTTTTTTTTCAAAACAGAAATTGATTATCTGTACTTAGAAATAAAAAAAAGTTCACCGAAGTATGCCTTCGGACTTTGAACATATTTTTCTTCACCTTGTGGCAGCACCTGGCCCTTTCCTTAACCTCCATTTATTCCATAATATTATATTAGCTAGTATTCATCCACCTATTGCACCTGCTAAGTGATAGGTCACATAAATCAATTTTTATATACACACACACAATAACAGTTATATGCAGCTTCGTGCGCCTTCCTGATAGCTGCCATTTCTTATCACCCGGCTGAAAATTGCACTGTTATGAAGGCTCTTTTGCTTTCTGTTTAAATGGCGGAGGCTGAGAGAAAGGTGATTCATTTTGACCCACTTTAAAAAAATATATTTATATATTATACTGAAAAAAATTACTCCAATTGCTGATTTTGTGTATTTCATTTGCATATCCACTAAACTATTGCTGTTATATCTAATGATGATATATCCAGAGAAATATCCCTCTATTTCCTTCGAGCTGTGGCAGAGGTAAGATAACATTCACTTTTTGCACGCTGTTCTTTCACTAAATATTTCTGCAGGTAAAGAAATGGAGGCTGTAATTGTGCCATAATTGTGAGATTTTTAATAAATTAGCTTTTCAACTTTGTTTGTTGTTCCTCCAACTGAGCTCAAACATTTGAGAGGAAATTTTACTGTAGTTAATGAATAAAGCTGAAATGCACTTGCATGATGGCGGAGTGTACAGGTGACACAATAGTAGGGAGAGCCCATCGGCAGACTGCGTGGTGTTGTGAGACCGTTTGATAGACAACAACACAGCAGGAGAAAGAAAAGGGGAACTGGGATTCAGCGCTAGAGAGGCAAGAGACTATTTTTCTTTCACTCCCTTTGCTCCCCAACTGCTCCAAGTGCAAGAGACACGGGCCGCTGCACAGACAGATGGCGAAGAGGTGTGTGTATGTGTGTGTGTGTGAGATGCACGATATGTGCATGAGTGCGAGTGGTGGGTGGTGACGCCATTCGGCTTTGTAAAAGTGAGAGAGATGGAGCGTGAGAGATATAAGGGGAAAAAATGAAGAGGGAAAAATATTGTTGATGTTATGTGTTTGAGAAAGGCGATGTGACTTTTTCAGGCAACGACCATTTTTTAAAAATTCTTGTATACATACATACACATACACACACACACAGATAGCTTTTGGACTTAATCAAAGCAGCAATAAAAGTTTATTTGCACTGTCCCTTTGCATCCACCCATCATACTGCCTGGAGAAGATGTTCCAAAGAACTTCTCCGAATGATGAGGCACACCCACTAGAGGAACTGTGGTTTGTGTAAGAAAGCCGAGGGAAGATTCTGTAATGACAGCCTGCCATCTACTGGATTTTACTGTAACTTCACTATAAACTACTTTAAAATCCCCACAATTTATAATTCCCTGAATGTTCACTTCTTCTCTTATTTTACTCATGAGACGTTCAGCTTGATCTTTCTTTATGAGACCCTCTGATGTATCCAGTCATTTAGTCTTATTAAGAACAAGAAACCTGGGTTGGAACTGAAACAAATCATTTAATTAATCAGACAATAAGATTTTCAATAGGTTGGTTTTGTGTTACGTATAAACCCTAAAAAAGTGAAAAAATATGTTCTTGCAATAACTTAAAAATACTGCAACAAAGCTTTTGAAGACGATCAAGAAAGATCTTTTAGTGTGATTGATGCTGAGTCTCTATCTAATGATCTCCTGATCATTAGATAGAGACTCAGCATCAATTTGTGTTCATGTAATTGAAGCTGCAGCAAATTAAACTGAATGCAATCCTCTCATTTAACAATACAAATAAAAACATGACTGCAGTTGGTCACACATATTTAAATGTTGCGGCATAGCACCATCTTGTGGTTATATCATACTGGATAAAGTTTGGCAATAACAGTCGCTTTTGGCAACAAAACAAAGAACATAAATGTGATGGTTACATTTGAATCTGGCATAGTTCTATGCTACATAAGCATTTCCACAAAATGTGGCCACGGAATGAGACAGTTTTTTCGGAGATTGTGGAAGAATCAAACATATGGACATTTGCCACAGTGTTTGCACGGCAATATGTTATGATAAACAATGAGTCTATGAGTAATAATCAGTGTTGTTTCATAGTGCATTTGAAAAGGCAACAGGATATAAAACCTGTAACAGGACTCACGAGGAGCCAGCGTGTATTTAACAGTCATGAAATATGCACAACACTTAAATATCTCACCCATGGCGCCTTGAGACAAATCCGTGCATTTCATTAAATGCACACACTGGCTTGGCTCCTCTCCTCACAAAATTATTTGCTGAGAAAATAAAATTAATTTTCTATGCTTGTTTCCTCATAATCATAATAGCAATGTAATGTTAAAGAATTAGCAGCTTCATTACAACAAATTAGGAAAAGCTATGAAATGGAACCCACAACACATCTTCTGAACAGCCTTGTTGGTTCAAAGCACATATTCAAGAAGCATGTAAATAATTTGGAGGTTATCTTAAGTTTTCATTAATCATTTGATATTGTCTTCTTGTCCTAATGTTCTATGGCCAGTGCTTCAATCTCTAATCCTGTCTATTTGTGGCTTAGCAGAGACTGCTATCAGGCCTGAAACAGATTTGATTCATTTTCCAAAGCATATCTGTCTTTTTCAGACAGGCAGTTTTTAAAAGAAATGTGTCAGCAGTCTGGGGATTATGCTTTTTGCTAATCACTGAAAGACCCAACCTGCCTGGCATGTCTTTAGTTTGACAATGAAGTGCTCTGAGCAAAAGTCCTTTTCCCATTTAGATGCTTATTTTGATCTCCTTTCATTCTCTTTGCACGAGTAAAATCAGATGTATTAACTATTAACTTCATGCTCTGCTGAGTTACAAGATTGTCATATGGAAATAAAACACGACTTAGCAGGAATACTCAAAAGGTCGGACTAATTTCACATTCTTGTTCAAGTGACGTAGATCAAACAGACTCTTCATCACTCATCTACATTGGCTCTTCTGAGACATGTGCAAAGGAAGGTGGAACAATTTACCGTACTTTCAAAGCATCCAATTCAGCGAGCATTCACACTCTTAATCTTGCTTCTGCATACAAAAAACACCTCATAGTCTACATGTTAGACTTCTAGTATAGTCAAATATTAAGATATCTCTCTTTAACATTTTCACCAGGTAATTTTTACTTTCATGCTGCCTTGTCTGTTTGCCTATTATATGTACTGTGGCTGAGTTTGCTTACATGTAAGCAAAGCACAACATGTGGGATGAGAGTGATGGATTCCTAGTATCATTGGCAGTTATGTGTAGTGTGCCTATAACCACAATTCCCCAGCCACAGCTTATTGCAGGGTGAAGCTGAGCGAGATATACTTTGAGGCTGGCACGAAGCCACTGGACTACGTAATAATTCATTGGCCAAAAAGCCCTCCGTGTACTCATTGTGCAATATTTATACCTGACTGAATGTATTTCTTCAGCTACATCACTGCACTGGATCAGGTCAGGGATTTACTCCTCTCAGAGCAGGTATTAGTATTTCAGACCTTGTTTAAATCTGGGAAATAACACTGAGAATTTGCTCCTGATCACATTATGGCTGCTCGGAAGTTTTAGATAGGAGTCCAGTGCCCAATCAGTGATTTTAACTCTTTAATAAATTCAAATGTTTTATTGCTTTAATGTAAGTCTATTTCAACCGGTGCATTAATCTGGCAGTAAAGCTACATTACAGAGATCATAATTGGATGATTTTGTCAGTTCAAAAATCCTTTATTATTTGAGAACATTTCATGACCTTAAAAAGCATTCTGCCTGTGATATGTCTGGTTAGTATGAGCCGGATCTCACAGTCTCACATACTCTATCAACACAACCTCACCAAAACAACTCAACTTTCAGAGGAGTCTTTGCAAAGGATCTGTCTTTTGTTTGTTCTTTCTTTAGATTTTTCTTTCATTGTCTTTCTCTGTGTTGTTTCATTACTAATTCATTTTCTACTTTCTCAGAGAGACTTCACATAACAAATATATTTTTTCAAACGTCTTATGCCGTGGAGGCTTAATGGGACACATGAAAACAATTAAGCTATTCCACAAACAATATCTAATGCACTCAAAGGGATTTAAGACATTTTCTGAAGTGCAGATGTCAAATGCTGCAATGCGAAAAACAGATTCATCAGGTAGTTATATACTATATCCCCAAAACTCGGAGTATGACTAAGTTTTCATTTGTGATTTTGCTCTAATTACCATCACATATTTAGTTTGCAAGTGTCTGTCACTTATGATCTGACACTAATATTATGTGACTATTCTTCCATTAAATGCATCCCTACTAGCATTAATTCATTATGACTATGTCATGTCTGAGTTATTATGTAATTATGACAGGAGCAAAGGAGGTGACATTGTTATTGAGGCAAAAGTTTGCAAGGTGAAATCAGGGTAGACGATTCAAGGCAGGAATTTAGTGTAGACCAACTTTGACACAGGAGATTCTGCTTGTTTCCATTTTTATACTATGTCAATTTTAACTAACTCATCTTCAGTAAGACAGTAGTAACATGTCTAAAAAAAAGTGGGAACAAAAAAGTCAGTGGTACTAAAAGGAAATACCTGGAGGAACATGTTGCAACTAAATAATTTAATATAGGTCAGTAACATTCTTAAAGGGATAGTTCGCCTCTTTTGACATGAAGCTGTATGACATCCCATATTAGCAATATAATTTATGAACATTGACTTACTCCCCGCTGCATCCTGTGAGCCGAGTTCCAGCTGAGTTTTGGCGTCCACGAAGGTAGTCCGGCTAGTTGGCTGGGGCTAGAAAAATAAAGCGTCTTGCTTCTCAAAACAATATGCGTTCAAAAGAGTGATACATTTACATCACAAAATCGTTCTCGATGAAAAAGTCAGACCTCATATCGCTTGGCGCTATTTTTGCCTCCCTTGATATCAATGCGTCCAATGTGCAGACCGAAGTGCAGACCGAGCACTCCCCTGCTTCAGAGCAGCAAACACCGTAACAGGTGCGGCTATCGCTAGGTGGCTTGACGCATTGATATCAAGGGAGGCAAAAATAGCGCCAAGCGATGTGAGGTCTGACTTTTTCATCGAGAACGATTTTGTGATGCAAATGTATTACTCTTTTGAATGCATATTGTTTTGAGAAGCAAGACGCTTTATTTTTCTAGCCCCAGGCAACCAGCCGGACTACCTTCGTGGACGCCAAAACTCAGCTGGAACTCGGCTCACAGGACGCAGCGGGGGGTAAGTCAATGTTCATAAATGATATTGCTAATATGGGATGTCATACAGCTTCATGTCATAAGAGGCGAACTATCCCTTTAAAGAGACCCTCTGTAATTTGCAAAATAATCTGTCTACAAATTTTGAAGACTTGTGAATATTCCATCATCTACAGTAAATGGCAGCATCAAAAGATCCAAGGAATCCATGTGATTGATTCTGTCACTGATATCACCGCACGGACACAGGAACACTTCAAGGTATCATTGTCTGTGAACATAGTTCATCATACTATCCATAGATTAAGTAAATAACTCTTTCATAAAAAGAAGAAGCCATATGTAAACATGATGTAGCAAGGCTGCTGTGTTTTTTGGGCCAAAGCTCATTCAAAATGGACTGAGGCAAAGAGGAAAACTGTTCTGTGGCCAAACAAATTGTAATTTTGGAAATCATGGACGCCACTTTCTCTGGATTAAAGAGAAGAGAGCCCATCTGGCTTGTTATTTGCACTGAGTTAAAAAAAAAAAAAACTTCTCTGGTGGTTTAGGGGTGCATTAGTGCCTACTGAACTGGCCACATGTACATCTTGAAAGGCACCATCAATACAGAAAGGTATATTCAAGTTTTGGAGCAACATATGCTGCCATTTACACAATGGGCCTCATGCAACAACCGTTTGTACGCACAGATTTGTTCTTAAATTGTGCGTACGAGTGATTTAAGAGAATTTGCACATTCACCAATTTTTTCGTATCTTACGCTTTCTTTCAGGTACGAACAGAATTTACGAGTGATCCAGACCTGTCGTAGGAGTTTGGTAAAATAGTCCGCTGTTATTCGAATCAAGTTTGCTTGACTAATGGATTGTATTTTTAATTACTTTGAAGCAAACATGAATAAATATATACATTATACCCCATAATGATGCTGACATTATTCTGTTTGACTTAAATTATGCACTAATTGAAGGTTAATTTGACTCTGGATATAACACGGTCAATGGGAAGTGTAACCAGCGGCTGACTTGCTACTTTTGGATGCCTTAGCGCGTCAGGCTCTTGGAAAAGACCGAGTATATATCCATGTGGAGACAGACGAATGGCTGACATCGTGATTAAGATTGCCAAGGACTGTGCTTCTGCAAATATGCAGCTTGCTAGAGCCACAACTCCAGAAAAAACATGCCGATCAAACCCAATTCCACCACATGTCCAGGTCCTCACCACCCTTGGATTTTTGACCACTGGAACCTTTCAGATAGAGATTGGAGACAGATCGGGGGTGTCCCAGTCCTCTGAGTCGTGCGCTCCCCTTGGTCATCAAAGCTGTCATTAGTTTATCACTCATGGTACATCAAATTTCCATACACCGCTGTCCAACAAGTACAAATTAAGAGGGACTTCCATGCCGTGGCTGGACTGCCAATCATAATTGGAGCAATAGACTGCACACCTATACGCATCAAAACACCCATTCCCCTGTCGTGGAGCGCACTGAGCTGAAGGCCAGGTGGGTGTGTCTCGATACAGCGGGGGTCAAACTGCTCTATAGCCCAGTGAAGGCATGCCAGCTTTGCAAAATATTGCCATGAACGAGGGTCTCCACCTGAACCAGCCCAGGCAGACCAGAAGGTGTGGTGCCAGAAGACCCCCCATATTAACCGCCCCATCAAAGTGCCATCATGATGAGGCAACAACTGATTGCACGGCTTTAGTGGCCAGACGTTTTTTTTTTTTTGTTTTTTTTTTTTTTTTTTAAAGCTATTTTCATATCAAACCAATTTCTTTTTTATTTCGGTGACATTACACACTACAGGTGACACGGAATTAACAGCACTCTTGCTTCCCATTTCTTCACTTTAGCAGGTCTCGTAATTCCACTGCTGACACTGCTAAAGATGACAGATTTTCCTTTTTGGATCTCTGAACACAGAACTTCAATCTCAGAGCCCCTAAAGTTGTTATTTTTACGCCTTGATGCCATTCTTATGACTCAACACTCAACATTTCCTGGCACAGGAACGAGGAAGCACAACTCCTAATATGGTATAATTTTGGGCGTGGAGTATGCAAACATTAGACTAATGTCTGGAAAAACTCCCTACAGATCGGTCAACTGCCAGCACTTTGACATCACACCGGGAGTGTTTAAATGGTCAAAGGGCTTAGCAACGCATAATAAAGTAACTAATAGGCTAAACGTGCAATGTGCCTTTAGGGCCTGAGTCGCGTCGCGTACGGCTTCATGAAGTCTAACACCATGGTTGTTAGCGCAAGCCTGCTAGCTACTTGGTGGTGGTGTGACAGCCTGTCTGGCTACCCGTAACAAGATGTTACTTCAGATGTTTGAAACGCAGCGACTGGCCAAAACTTAATTCTATTAAAGTTAATTAAGAGGGACATTACGACCAATCACCGTTGGTTCTAACGTGCTGGGTAACCAGTTGTTACGGAACAAGATAGGCTCTCACACCGGCAGGCTACCAAGTAGCTAGCAGGCTTGTACTAACAAATGGTTAGTCTCAGCAACAAACACAAACACTTTTTATTTGGTCTTCATTGACCATGGCTTTCAGTCCACCTTTCGTGTAGAACTACAGACATGTTCACGTTTCCATGTGGGGGTTTAAAAATTACTGTACACTATGCTGAGACTGCTTTATGGACAACCGTTTCAGTGAGGGGTATTCGCTGTCATTCTGGTTATCCTTACGTGAGCTAAAGGTTTGCGTCGTTACACAGATCAAATGGACCATTTTCACTAGTTGTACACTAATAAAGACGTTGTGGTGCCGTGCTTTTGCGTTGGTGTGTTTGTGACTTATTGCAGGGGATAAGGTTTCGTATATGCTTACCTTGAAGGGAGTTTGTTCTCTCTGCTTCAAGTAGTACTGCCACCATCGTGGCCCCAACTTGCGCCACGGCCGCCTTGAAACCGTTCGCAGCCTTGCGTGTTGATTGGTTGTAATCCGTGTGCCAAACAAATCAGATGCTGTGACGGGCGGGGCAATGCTCATGAACTCAAAGTGGCGAGAGCAGAAGACGCGTTCAGAATGAAACGGCTGCAAAATTGGTTGTGAAAATGATATAAACTTATCGGTGGAAATTTATGTAAAGTATGGCCGATGCCGATATCCCCAAAATGCTAAATATCGGCCCGATATATCGGTGGGGCCGATAATCAGTCGGGCCTTAGTTCGTACAAGACCTTCGTACGAAAAAAGTAAGAGAAATTTAGAATTAAAAATATGAAAATGCTCTTGCATAAGGCCCATTGTCTTTTTCAAGGAAGGCATTGAATATTTCAGCAAGAAAATGTTAAAGCACATACTGAATCCGTGACAACAGCATGGCTTTGTAGTAGAGGTGTCTGGTTGTTGGACTTTCCCCAATATAAACCATTTGGGTCTAAATACAACAAAGAAGACCCAAGACTATTAAGTTAGAATCCTACATAAGACATTCCTCTCCAAAAAGGACCTGCCACTGGTCTCCTCAGTTCTCTGACATTTACGGACTTTTGAAAAAAGAAATGGCGATGCTACACAGTGGTAAACCTGGGCCTGTCCCACCTTTTTTGTGTTGTTTCCATCAAATTCAAGATGAGATAATATTTTTCATGAAACAGTGAAATGTCTCACTTTCAGCATTTCATGTTTTCCATGTTCTAGTGTGAATACAATATATTTTTAACAAATTTTAAAAAACATTTAATTACATGCACTACATAGTACATGTTTTGCTCATTGATTCAATCAAAATTATGTTTTTTATACAAATTATTTTTAAAACATTTTTAAAGATGTTTCACTGATTACAACTCAGTGTAACAACAAAACACTCTGGTCATGTTTAGAAAATCTGCTTTCCTTTGTGTTTTCATCAAAAATACAACTTCTATTTTTTCAATTATTGCTTAAAGTACCAAGGAAAATTACACTTCTTATTTTTGTAATGAAACACTAATTCTGTCAACAAATTAAAAAGATAAACTAATCAATGAATAGATGCCACAGAGACTGAGCTTCATATAAAAGTCCTTGTCTGAAGAAATCAGCTACCTTATACTGAAAGTGGAGTTTGCTGAATTTAAAAGAAAGCACAACTTACCAAGAAATGAGGCTTTTCCGTTGGGTTCATGCAGGTGCCAACATGCTGCTCACTGCTGTAGAGTCACCTCGCCAACACACCAGTGAAATTACTGCCCCCTTTGCCCCACCTAGCAGATGAGATGTCAACAGGATAAAGTTTTCATCAAAAATATACAGGTTAGAAAATAGATGAGAAAATGAACTGTGAATTTCTAGTATTCCATCAATAACAGCTTCTCCATCAACCCTCATCAATATCCTATCTCCCATGGCAAATTGGTCATTTGAAAGCAAAATATATCATTGGATGTATTTCTGATATTAGCATAGCTTTTTTTATACACTGTTTTCAACAGAGCATTTGTGTATTTTCTGTGGTAGAGAGCAGACTGAAGGATTTATGCTTAGAAGAAGCAAAAAAGCAAAAATAAAGTCAAATATTCTGATGTTGCAAAAACACCTGAGAGTGGACATGAGACAAAAGGTGAAAGAGATAATATCCTCTTGTGAGTCGGCAAATTTAAGGTGACTCTTGCAAAAATAGGATACCTCTGTGAAAGATCATACATATATTTGAGATTTTCTTTTTTTTTTTCCCCACATCTGCAGATTCACTGATAAAAACTAAAATAACAATTTACTACACTCAAAATAATCACATAGGGTCAATCCAGAAGGCTGATGTGTATTTTGGTAGAATCACCATATTTTTTAATTAGAAAAAATATCCTGCGGTGTTTGTCAACCCAAGATGCTTCTATGTCCACAGAACTAACCTCTGAAAAGGCATATTAAAACCAACGAGATTTCGTGGCCTTTGCCATGTCTTATGAGCATTTGTACAATATTTACCTCCCGTGCAGGTGATAAAGCAGTTTTAAGCTGGAATACAGTATTTGATTTCTGGTGCATTTGCAAGTCTTAATGTGTGCAGTGACCGCAAACTTAGTTGTTAAACTGAAATGTGTTATAGCTCTTTTGGCTTGCCTCCCTCTCATCAGCCGTGCCAAAGAAAACAGTGTACTGTGCCTGCCTGACATGTTACTCATGTGACCTCATGAAAGTACAAATCCCTTCAAGCGGTATAATAAATCATCGCAGCCAGGGTTGCCCCACAATATATTTTAGATGCTCACACACACACACACACACACACACACACACACAGAAGAAAGGATGCCAGCCATAGACTAATATATCAAATTTGAGTTGTACTGAAACACAATTATGTCACATACCCTGACCTTTTGAGGGAGCAGGATGGACCAGTAGACACTTAGGTCATACCACACATCACAGTGGAAGACTTATGCTTAACCTCATTGGTGGCTATAACCATAGAAGTAGCCATTTATGTCAAAATGCCTTCACCAGTGGAAAGATTAAACAAAAAATTATATATATATATATATATATATATATATATATACATACACTTTTAGTAATACTATATCAAAAAATCATTTGACAACAAAGGTGTCAGGAACATTTTCAAATGTTTTTTTTTCTTTCTTTCTTTCTTTCCCCAACCAAATTATTTTTTTGTTTGTTTGTTTTCATTTAGAGATAATAGGTCATCTCACAGTTATTGTAAGCAGTTTTAGGAAGTGGACTTTGCAAAGTTTTTTTTGGCTGCCAGACTAACTGCAACTTTAAACCAGGTCACTTGCTTCTGCTGTGAATTCTGCTTTATATAACACAACTCGGTCTGACAGGTTTAGGGCACCTTTGTGCTCTTTCTTGGTAAAAATGCACTACACCATTTAACAAGCTCCTTTAACTGCTTCTTTATGAAAAGAAACTCCAAATTAATTTTAAGCCTTCAAGGTTTTTATAAAGGATACTCTAATGTCCTCCAACAGACTATGCATTTGTGACAAATCTGCTGCCGTCATGTACAATATTTCCATGCGAGTCCAACTCACTTATCTTCATATAAGTTTTTTTTTTCCTTTCCACCAGAGTTGTCATCTTTTCTTTAATTCACTCTTCCACGTGTTCCTCTTGTAAATTTAGAAAAATGTTCAAAGGAATTGCCATATGGCATATATATAGTATGTGTGAAATATTCAGAGTAAAAACAATGCATTTGCACACACCAATTTGAAACACTTCTGAATATATCTGAGGCAGCGAGTTCGAATAAGAAATCAAAGCAAAGGGACATTTTTCAAAAAGAACAACGCGTGATTTGATCTCAACATACTCTTCCTGCAAGTGTATTTGATAAGTTCATAGAAAATCCATTGGACATTTACAGGAATCTTCTACTATTTGCTGGCCTCTACCCAGGGAACAGTAACTTGCAGTAACAAAAACGCTCCAATTACAGCTGCACCCGCAAGTCCTCTAGGGGTAACCACAGCACTGCTCATTGATCTGAAAAACACCATTGCGATACAGGGTAACTTTGTTCCAGTTCCAGAGGACATAAATTGCACTTTTAATGATCCCAACTAGAACACTATTGCACTAATAATAAAATAGACACTTTGAGACTGATTTATGGAAACATAATGTTCATGTGAACTTACAAGTGCAGATTTAAGTGGTATTTATTATGTGACAATGGAGCATATGTTAAATTGTATAAGTAACAATATCATTTTAACACAGCGTATGTGCTTTCATTTGGTTCACCAATTGTGTCAACTTATTTCTATTTTTTTGTCAGGAATCATTCTGCTGCAGAAGCTGTGCATGTGTTCTCATACTGCCATAAAGTGCTGACAGCACCTGTCAGTACTCAATTTACAAACTGTGAGAGGTGTGAGTGGGTGCATCATCATCATCATCATCATCATCACCATCACCACCACACTGTTTGAGATTGGCAGACAGCAGCAGTAGTGATCCCTGTACTCCAGAGGGCACCATTAGCATGTTTTAGCCGTGTCATAATTTTGTACCAATACTTTCAGGGAAATAAGCATCAATTCAAGACAGAAGCTAAACAACAGCAAGCGCTTAAAGTGATCTGTAAATAGCACTGGGAAAAAGAGGGGATGCAAACACAGCAAGTGACAAAAGTATTTACTTCTCTGCCTTTATTTTACTTGTGCAACATTCAGCCTGGTTCAAAGAGGAAATCAAACTTGCAGTAAACCGTTTGCGAAGCTGAAGTACCTTATCCAATCAAATACTAAAAGACATGTAGTCAAGAAACCAATTTACTGTGACAGTACTATAGATCTTTTCTTTGATTTGAGGGTTTATAAGTTTAACCTTTTCATTTTTATCTATTTTTTTTGGGTGAATTGGCATTTGGTCATCAGTGGCTTTTTGTCAATTGAGTGCAATGCAGAATAACTTTATTTGAAGGGAGATTTTTATTTCAGGATTGTAAAATGTGGATCTTACCTGTTTGGAATAATTTGTGGCTATCGCTGCCTCAGACCAGAGTGATGAAAGAACAGAACTCCTCAGAATTTCCCTGCAAGGAAAGAGATAAAGAGGTGAGGATGTGGTGTATCATTGACCATTCACCACAGAACACGAACAGAGACAAACATGAGCTGACACACACTTTATGGATTGCTGTTATCAGCCTAGTCCCATTTGGTGTGTAAACATGATTCATGTAGTTTATTTTCCATTCTGCATAATGAGAGCTGCTAAAAATAGACTCCTGCAATAATGTTGAAAAAATCTCCACCTTATGCCGAACGCAGGGTGGAAGGATGTTTGGTTATGCCTGTTTGTATGAATTTTTTTTTCTGAACATACTTGTCTGACTTCAGGCTATGTTGTGTGCCAGAAAGCTTGAATATGGGCCTGACGTAAGTCCATACTGATGCACATTCATAACTATTGAAAACCATGCTCAGTAATCGTTACAAATGCTTCTCAACACTCTTGAAAGCACATGATTATCAACAGTCCTCCACGTTTTCTTAAATTACAGAAGTTAAAAAGCTCAGAATATCCTTCAGCACAAGAGCAGCAGTGATTGGCAGGTCTGCTGCTTGTGATTGTCCTACATGAAAATGATGCTCATAATTGGATGTTGGACACCTGCTGCCCCCATGCACCATCTTCAAAGCACTTCAAATGTGAATCTAGCTTGACTTTTTAGATTCTGCAATCTTACTTCTCAATTTTTTTTTCCTATATTACCAAAGCACTTGATATGCAAAAATCATATGTTTACTTTGGAGATCAAAGTTTTTCTCTCCCTCTACGTCTTAAGTTTTTCTCATTTTCTAAAATGGTCTCCTTTAATTATGCAAGCCAACAAAGAGAAGCGCCTCCTCATGCACCCCATTCCAAGCATACTGATTAATTAGCTTGTATAATTAGCTTAATGATTTAGAGAAACATGGCCATGGCCACCCAAGAAGCTATGCTAATGGATCCCTGTCTACTGCAATTAAAATGCCCATAATTTAACAATGGCGTTCTGGAACTCCAGATAACACATGTAAAAAGAGAAGAAAGTTGGTTCTGCAGTAATCGATGTAACATTATTTCAGCCGACAGTCTAATTTAACAATGTGCATATTGCATATTTGGAGTTTGCGTTGAAAGTCATGTGTTTACGTTGGATAATATTTTCCAGAAGTGCAGACACCCCTAGAAGCTATGAAGCGTTCTCTTTTCCTGCTATGACGATTAATATTGGCACCAGCAGTACAGTTGGTGTATTTCAACCTTAAATTATATTTGGAATGTGATGCAAGATGCTGAAAGTGTGAAATCTGCTTTTAGCGATACAAGGATCAAGTTTACAACCTTATATTTAACTGCCATATTATGCCATTCTATATAAGTTCTGTCTCCCAGTTACAGGATGTTAACTCCCTCTCTGTGTGAGCACATGCTGTTAGGAGCATGAGTTAGGGCATGGAGTTGTGGACTTTACAGTTTCCATTAAATATGAGTCAAACCAGACAGTATCTCTGCTCTCTGACAGTAGCATCAGCATTCCTGGCCACACCTCAAACATAAATCGCCCATTTATGACCTTCCTCTGAACAGTAACCAACAGAGACACCGGCTCGTCTCATAAAACCACCAGAATGTTGAGATAGAGGTGAAACCATTACTTATCCAAACATGACCTCTAAAACGGCAGTCAAGTGGGAGCAAAATCCTCATTTTCTTACATACTTTCTTTTTTTCTTTTCCTTAGGTACGATGATTGAATGTTAAGAATATATCAGCCAGTCATAAATGACTGGTAATTCACTGCACACTTTGCTGCTGACAAAGCAGAGGAATTATGGTTCCATCACACATGCACAAACAACACAGGAAATGGACTGGTGTACAGAAAGCTAGTTCAATCTTTATTGCTAGGCCAATGTAGAACTGGCTTCGGGCCTTGCACAGAATTTTAAATACTAAGGGTAGCACTTTAATGATGCGCTGTACTTTTTAAGAGAAAAATGAGTGTGTAACTTCATCATTAATCATCTATGTGCTGCATGCTGACATAACTCTTGTTTCTCTCCACCTGGTGATTGCAAGTTTTTATTCCGTAAGGATCTCAACCATCACTTAAACTGAGCAATACTCTCACTCTTTGCTCAGAGTGTATTTTCTGACGTTGTCCATCAGCAGTGTGGCCTTGAAGCAGTGGGTTTAACCAATCCTATTTAATTAAAACAAGGTCAGTGCAGAAAGGTCAAAGCAGAGTTAAATGTGGGTTGGTAACTGTGTTACCTTTAACAGAATCCACAGCTTGTGAATTGATGTGTCATAGATAATGCATGACAGTAAAACAGTAGAACAGGAATTAAATTAATCAATTAAAAAAAACCTGAGCCCCCCCGTCTTTTAATAGAAATTATTGGAAGAGGAAAGAAGTGAAGCAGAGACTTTCTTAATTATGTTGTTATTATCATTCTAAAAGTGACAACAGCATTGCAATGCTCAAGTTGTTTCAGCAGTTCCAGTATATACCATATGCCATGTTGCTGAAAATCTCTTTCATGAAACAATGTAAGCCAAATGAGTCTGTGGGATATGCAGTACTCCCAAACACACTAATTACCATGCAGTTTTGATAACAGTCTGCTTCTGTCTGTGTCTGCATGTTGCCAGCAGGTGTGATGCTGTTAGCTTGTGTGAGCAAAACATCACAGTCCCAACTATGACACCATTGTGTCAAAAACTCTGTGCTCAGCTCGTCAGCTCTGGTGCGCTGTGCCCAAAAAAGCATCTAAAAATGAGCCTTTGGAAATGGATCTGCCTTTCACTTCCTTCTCTCTCTGTTCCTGTGGCACAGGGTAATGTTACTTTCAAATGTAGAATTATATATCCTACATCATATATATGAACCAAAGAAAAGGTGAGCTTTGGGAGTGATGTGTTTTGATCTTTTAGATGAATTGGGCTGACAATGAC